>NC_087152.1:4137500-4160000 GCF_035594125.1 Scylla paramamosain | reverse complement strand
GCTATCCCTACTACTACTACTACTACTACTAGAACCACCCACCACCACACACATACCCCTATAAACACCCACTCAACAAACACTAACACTCTTTCACCTAACCTCCTTGTCCTGCCTCCCCATCACCCCGCCCTCGCTCAGGAATCCAGTTCATGCGTTATTCAAGTGAGCTAATGCCTGTGACTCCCTCCCGACCCTGGCCAGGTGAGTCCGGTTCAGTTGGGTAATGCGGCTGCGCTAGTAAAGGAAGGAGTCGATGGCGAGGGTGTTGGGGTGATGGGGTCAGTATGCTGGAGAGAGAGAGGGGAGGGGGGGCAAAAAAAAAAAAAAACAGACAAGGGATGAGTTAGATTAGTTTAAGCAGCGGCGGCGTACGTATTGTAGTTAGTCAGTTACAGAAGGGTTGTTAGGAAGAGTTTTCGAGATTCAGAGGAGGATGTTAAGGTTAGTGGAAGAAGGGGATTAAAGGAAATGGGCAAGGAAAAGAGAGGAGATAAAGGTAACGAAAAAAAAACAGGTTGAAAAGACGCGGAAAAAGGGGAAACACTGCTAAAATAATGGAAGTAGATAGGAAGAGAGGGGAATGAAATGGAAGGGGAAAAAGGGAAAAGGAGAAAAAAGGGAAAGGAAGAAAAGGGTTGGCAGGATGCAGAAAAGGGAAAGAATGATAAAATAATAGAACAGGGAGGAGGAAAGAGAGGGGAAGAGAGGGGAATGAGAAGGAAGGGGAAAAGGACGGGGGAAAATAGAAGGAAGAAGGGGATGGAATAGAACCTAAAAGCAGGAGAAATGGTAAAGAAATGGTTCGGAGAAGATAAGATATGCGAGGGGAATGAATGGTGAGGTAAGGAAAGGGGAGATAGGAGAAAAAAGTAATAGGAAGACGAAATTAAGGTAATGGGGGAGGAAGGAGTAAATAGAAGGAATGGGAAAGAGCAAAAAAAAAATGCGATGAGGTAACGGGAGATGGAAAAAGGAAGAGAAAGAAAGAGGAAAAAAAGCATAAGATACGAGGAGGAGGAGAGGAAAAAAATGATGAGAACAGAAAAACGAGGGTAATGTAAAAATCAAAAAAAGGAAGAAAACAAATCACTAAACGGAGAACGAGAAAGAGAAATAAAGTAAGGAGGAAAGAGAAAAAATACAAAGATAGAGAGAGAGAGGAAAGAGAAGCAAACAGAAAAGGAAACAAGTGTAAAGCAAGACAGTGGAGAAGGAAGAAGAAAAAAAAAGCGACAGGTACAAAAAAAAAGTAAGTAATGAGAAAATTAGTATGTCTTTATGCTAATTAGAATAAGTCTTTGTTCACCTGAGGATGAACAGGTAAAGTGGACGAAGGGAAGAAAAAAACTACGAAGGTAAAGTTACAAGAATCAGACAACATAACGAACAACGACATGGAAACGAAGGAATTGCAAGAGGAAAGAAAAAAAAGGACTAAGATGGAGAGAGAGAGAGAGAGAGAGAGAGAGAGAGAGAGAGAGAGAGAGAGAGAGAGAGAGAGAGAGAGAGAGAGAGAGAGAGAATGAAAGCACTGTAGTAATACCTCATCTCAGAACACCTACAGAAAGAAAACAACAACAGACCATCATCAAGCTGTGTGTGTGCGTGTGTGTGTGTGTGTGTGTGTGTGTGTGTGTGTGTGTGTGTGTGTGTGTGGTGTGTGTGTGTGTGTGTATGGCTGCAGCTGTTTCATCTCCACTGCCTCATTTCCAACCCAAGTATTAGCATTCACCAACACACTGAGGGAGCCAGCACGCCACGCCTCCCTCATGGCCCCTTCATACTACTTTTACCCCATCCACCATCACCACCACTACCACCACCACCACTACCTGAAGCTTCTCCACAAAACCCCAGTACAGCATCCCGTCAGCACGTCTCTTCGTCACCAGTGTGCAGCGTAGAGGTAAGGCAAGCACTCTCATCGCCTTTGCACTCTTGGTCTAAGTTGTGAAGTCTCCAGGTGTGACTTACAGGATGGTATCGCTACTGCTGCCACCTATGCTACTGCAGGTGTTGCTATAAGGTTAATGCTGTAAGGGTTGCTGTCTGCTACTGATGCTACCTACTAATTCGGGTATACAAGAGGTGGCGTTGTTGCGTGTTATTCTTGTTGTTACTGCTACTACTGTTACTACTATTACTATTCCTACTAATACTATTCGCTACCACTACTATCTATTACCACTATTTGCAAGAAGTACAAAAATAATAGCACCAACAACAACAACCACTACTACTACTACTACTACTACTACTACTATCCTCATTTGCTATTTATTTCCTTGTTGCTACCACCTACCACCATCTATCTAAAAGAACCACTACCACCACCACCACCAATCCAGGAACCTTCTCCCCCTAGTGTGACGGCGGCAAATGTCCCTTAACTTTATAATACCACAACTTTTTCCTCACCGTCCGTAATTGGATAAGTGTAAAATAAACTCAATGTGTAAATTGTTCCCGTCACTGTTTACGTATTCAAATGCTTTCCCTGCTTGTGTGTGTGTGTGTGTGTGTGTGTGTGTGTGTGTGTGTGGTGATGAGGCGTGTTGGGGCGAGTGGGACGAGTTGTTTAGAAAGTAAGATCACCCGGTCAAGGTTTACTCTTCCCCCATTCCCTCTTCCACCTCCCCCTCCTCTCTCTCCCTCTCCCTCGCCCCTCCCACAGTGCTGCTTGATTGGCCTCTTAACCTCCACCCATGTCTCTCCTCTCCCCCCGCCACCACCACCACCACCGCCACTTGGCCTGCCCCCTCCCCTCCCCATAAACATGTCTTACGATCATCCTCCATAAAAAAATAATAAAGCTTCAGTGTAGGCAACCCACCGAAGTGAGATTTATTCCTCTCACTTTTTGTTACCCTTAGCATCGCCAGTTTTCTGTTATTACTTTTTTTAATTTGTATCTTTCTTTTTTTATTTTTTTTTTATTCACAGCCTCCTTTGAGAATATCGTCTAATAACATCAGAATTTTTTTTCTTTTTTCTTAGAGAATTGATGGAGTAAGATGAGGTAAGGTTTGTTTTTTTGGTATGGTAAGTATGGTGAGGTTTAAGTCTGGTTGTAAAGTAAGGTAAGGTAAGATTTATTAGGTCACATATGGTAAGGTAAGGTAAGATTTATTAGGTCACATATGGTAAGGTAAGTTAAGGTAATACAGCATGGAATCAATGTAAAGTAAGGTAGTTAATCTGAACTTAATTTTGTTAGATAATAATTCCGTTTGTTCCGTCTGCCCACAAAAATTTTCATTGTTCTCTTCATCACATCTTCTCCCGCACAGGATTTCCACCTCTCCTCTCATAAGACAAGTTAGGTAAGACGGTAAGGTAAGAAATGGTCAGGTTAGTAGATTAGATTAGTTTAGGAAAAATAAAGTTAGGTTACGTTAGATTGGCTCACACTACTACACAAGCTAACACGTTAATGAGGACCTGGGTACAGCATGAGGTTCTCCTCCGTCACAGAGATCTCCGTACACCTCTTCCTCACCTTTTCCTCCCCATACCACTCACCTCCAGCCGCCGCCCTCACCTACATGTGTATATGAGGAACGTGCAGCCTTCTTCAACCCATATATAACATCTCCCCTTCCTCTCCTCCTCTCACCTCTCCCCTTCCTTCCCTCCTATCACCTTTTTCCCTCACAAATTTTCCACCACCACCTATAAATGGCACCTCCCCTTTCCCTTCCTCTCATCTACAGAGTTTTTTTTTTACCTTGTATTTTTTTCTGAGGG
Organism: Scylla paramamosain; assembly: GCF_035594125.1. NCBI lineage: Eukaryota > Metazoa > Arthropoda > Malacostraca > Decapoda > Portunidae > Scylla > Scylla paramamosain. The sequence goes on along the minus strand of NC_087152.1, from coordinate 4,156,250 downwards.
TCATCTTAATGCACAAAAGTAAATCCTTGTAAAACTTCCTCCCTTCCTCATCTTCATCTTTCCTTCAAAATTTCCATCTTACTCGCTAAATGGCGCCTCTTCTTTTCCTTCCTTTAATCTATTCATGTAGTAATCCTCTTTCCCCTCTGAAGGTCATCCATTCAAAAAAAAAAAAATAATCCGTAAAAACTTCTGCTTTCCCTTCGTCTCATTCTCCCCCTCTAAGAATTTCCACTCTCCCCGCTAAATGGCGCCACTTTTTCCTTCCCTCCTTCTCTATTTATATATCTGGTCTTTTTGTTCCGCCTGCCCACAGAAATCTTCCATCGTTCTCTTCATCATATCTCCCGCATAGGATTTCCACTTCTGCGTTTAAAATTACATCTTTTTTTTTTTATCCTCAATATTTTTAAACATCGATTTTTTTTTTTTTTTCCCTTTCCTGCAAGTCAGTCTACCAGAAAACCAAGTTCTTCCCCAAAAGCTTCCTCTTTCCCTTCATCTTGTTTTTACCCTTTAAAAATGTTCTATCTCTCCTTCTAAATGACACTATATTTCCTTCCCTTTCTTTATTCATATACCTGGTCGTTTTATTCCCTCTCTGCAAGCTACACCACCAAAGTTCTTCCCCCAAACAAACTTCCTCACATTTCCCCTTAAATTGAAAACTTTCATTATTTCTTCTGCCATTTCTTTTATACACCCAACTTCTTTTTTCTTTTTTACCTTTCCCAAAGTTAACCCACTAAAAACAAAGTCCTTTTTTATAAAATTCTCCCTACTTCCTCTTATCTTCCCCTAAAATTCCCAGCAGTACATCTAAAGTGGGCCTCTTTCTCTGTCTTTTATTTATGTAGCCATCTTTTTCTTCGCTAAATATCATTAAAAACCCTTTACAAAACTTCTCCTTCCTTTCCCTTTATCTCATCTCCCTTCTGAAAATTTCCACTACTCCCTCTAATGTCACCTATTTTTTTTTTTTTTCCTTCTTCTCCCTTAGTGATTTTTTCCCGCTCTGGCAAAGGTCACTGCACCTGGAAACAAAACAACGCTATTTCACGAAAGGCAGGGGAGTCGAAAGGTTAGAGAGAGGACGAGTTGGGACTTAATAAAAAGATAAAAACAACAAAGAAAGAAGTTAATGTAGAAAGGAGATCATTAAAAGGCAAACCAAAACTATGCTACTTTACGAAAGGTAACAAAGAAAGATTACGTAGAGATAACGACAACTGGAAGCTAAAAAGATGACAGATAATACAAAGAACGACGCTAATGAAGAGAGGTTACGTTAAAAGGCAAACTAAACTTGAGATAGGGAGGTTCTAAAGAGGACAAGTACAGGAACTTCAAAGAGGAGAGAGACAATAACAAAGAAAACCGTTGATGGAGAAGGAAGACAGGTTAAAAGACAAGTGGATTATAATCTCCTGTCTGTGTGTAAAGCCGAGGCAAGAAAACCACATGAAATCAATAAAAAAATAAATAAATAAATAAAATAAAAAACAAAGCAGCCGCGATGAACGTTAAAGACTTGTGAGATGTGAAGGAATGCCTGAAGAAGAATTATGTCATACGTATTATCACTGGAGCGATGCAAATCTGTGGAAAGAAAAGAAGAAAATGCAAATAGATCATTAAGCCATATCCTTCACACCATGGGACTTCTTCCACTGAGAGAATAGACACAGTAGATCCCATCCTTTACTCTATATAGTTATCTGGCCCCTTAAACTATCTATCTATATATCTATCTATTTATTTCACTATATATTTATTTTGTATGTAAATATGGGACTCCGTAGCCCTGCAGTACAGTCCTCGCCTCGTCACACAACAAGTGGTAATATAATAATAAATGTAATGTTAATGATAAGAGTAATATATGTGTAATAGTAATATTGTGCCTGTGTTTGAATCCTGCTCGCTCCTTCGCCGTCCCTTCATGTATGTTAATATGCATGTATGTATCTATTTATGTATCGATCAGTCTATCTATCTACATCTATCTATCGATTTACTTATAGATCTATCTATACAGCTACCAGTGCATTTATCTATACTACATCTATACATCTAACTGCCAGTGTACTTTTTCAACCATCTACTTACAAACTTATTTATTTATCTACTTTTTCATCAATGTTTATATCATTTTTTTTACAAATACTTATGAGTATATTAAGTGTCCAACAACGAACAAAACAAAAATAATAATAACAATAATAATGCCAACTTCAATAAAATCATTCAAAGACTAATTACACGGTAAAGTAACAAAAACATTTTGTACACAATGAGAAGAAAAACTAACATATCAAAACTTTCGAGATGAACTCAAAAATAAATAAATAAATAAATAAATAATGAGACAACAAACGAGAAAATAGTAAAAAAAAAATGAAAATATAAAAAACAAGAAAAATTTAAACATCAAAGAAAACTGTCTGAGGAGCAGATCACGTGACACAACAATAATATTAATGACGAATAAAAACCAGCACACGTAAGAAAAGAATGCAATGAAAGAGCAAAGTTCACAAAGAACACCGGACAAAAAACAATGTACACAGCATCCAATGACAACTAAAGGACTAACACACACACACACACACAGAGAGAGAGAGAGAGAGAGAGAGAGAGAGAGAGAGAGAGAGAGAGAGAGAGAGAGAGAGAGAGAGAGAGAGAGAGAGAGAGAGAGAGAGAGAATAAACATCACTCCTATATCAAAAGCAAGTAGATTGGATTAAACCTCACACAATGCAATGAAATGAAGCACAACTCACAACTCACCACACATAAACACAACAGCGAGTCACAATTTCATAGCCAAGATCACAGACAAGAAAGCAAACACACACACGGAGAAAGAGAAAGAGGAAGAACGAGCCACAATTACAAAGGACTAACCAAAGAAAACTAAAGTAAACACACACACACAGAAAGAGAAAGAGAAAGAGAAAAACAAAGAGGAAGAGGAAGAGAAACGAACGAGCGGTGATGCGTATCGCGTAACGTAATCCCTTCACGTTCAAGGTCACACCACCGACAACCACCACCACCACCGCTGCCGCCACTCCTCAAGACCCACACAGCCCAGCCCAGTTCAGCCACTCCCTCACGTGTCTCTCCTCTCGCAGCACACGCAGAGGCCACCAACCCTGCATAGCGCCGCCCCTGAGACCAGCACGCCCGGGGAGTGTCACGGCAGCACAGACACGCCCTCACACGCCCCCCGAGGCCCGCCAGGACGCAGGGGAGTCGCACAGGACACGGCGAAGGGCGCGCATCAACGGAGCCTCAGTTGTTTGGTTCTACATAAGTACAAAGTAGGATTTCTTAAGTCGGTTTTCATTCTGTGGAGTTTTCATGTGCGTGTGTGTGTGTGTGTGTGTGTGTGTGTGTGTATGCAGAGGTTTTTTTTTCTTTCGCTTTTTTCTTTTCTTGTTTTTCATTAGTCTGTCATCTACGTTTAGTTTCTTTCATATAATCGGATATAGATGTCTCCCCCGCCATTTTTTTTTTTTTTTTTTTTTTTGTGTGTGTGGGTGTGTCCTCTTTTCCTTGCTACGTTTGGTTGCGTGAGAAAGGTGGTGGTCTGGTCAGCTGGCTGGCTTCTCTCTCTCTCTCTCTCTCTCTCTCTCTCTCTCTCTCTCTCTCTCTCTCTCTCTCTCTCTCTCTCTCTCTCTCTCTCTCTCTCTCTCTTTTCCTCCCTTTACTTTTTTTTACAACGTACGGCAGTGGAATGTGTGTGTGTGTGTGTGTGTGTGTGTGTGTGTGTGTGTGTGTGTGTGTGTGTGTGTGTGTGTGTGTGTGTGTGTGTGTGTGTGTAGTTAATCTGGCTTCCCGTTTCACCTCATCACGATAACCACAGAGCTGCCCACCACACCACACACACACACACACACACACACACACACACTGCGGCTGTCCTGCGTGAAGGTGATTTTCAATAAGTCGTCTTGCGTGTATCATTTGTGGCGAGGCAGCAACAGTTAGCATGCCTATTTGCGGGGCCTGAGAACGCTACCTATTATGTCTCTCTCTCTCTCTCTCTCTCTCTCTCTCTCTCTCTCTCTCCTCTCTCTCTCTCTCTCTCTCTCTCTCTCTCTCTCTCTCTCTCTCTCTCCTCATTTACTCCTCCCGTAATGAAGTACAAATAAAAGAAAACGGAGAAATAAAAGGAAACGTACCTTGGGCATTGTACTTTCACCTTTTCTCTTTCTTTTTTTTTTTTTCTTCATGACATCGATAATTAGACTCCCCTTTCTTCCGCGCATGATTTTTATTCTTCTTTACCTTTCCTGCTCCTCCTCCTCCCCCTCCCTTCCTCCTCCTTTTCCTCCTCCTCCTCCTCCTCCTCCTCCTCGTCCTCCCTTTCTTTTTCTAATCCCCTCACAAAGCAAACCCGTCATCTGCATAAATTCAAGTGGTGTGTAGGTGTGTACTGTCCGGCGCCTTTTTATTTCTTTGTTTCTTTTCAGAGTTATTGCTTCTTGCGTCGAGGTATAAGGGAAAAATCTCGTATCTTTTTTTCTCTCTCTCTCTCTCTCTCTCTCTCTCTCTCTCTCTCTCTCTCTCTCTCTCTCTCTCTCATCTCCTCTCTCTCTCTCTCTCTCTCTCTCTCTCTTCGTGTCTCCTCGTCCGCCACGGTCTCTGTAATTATCACCACGCGCCACATGAGTGTGTGTGTGTGTGTGTGTGTGTGTGTGTGTGTGTGTGTGTGTGTGTGTGTGTGTGTGTGTGTGTGTGTGTGTGTGTGCCTCGCCCGCCAAGGAAACTCTGCAAGGAGCTTTTGTTTATTTCTTTCTTTTCTTTCTTTCTTTCGCCACTGCAACATTGTTAATACTCGTACTGATATTACAGCCATCGCTAGTACTGCTGCTGCTGCTGCTGCTGTTGTTGTTGCTGTTGTTGTTTGTGTTATTGTTGTTGCTATCACCACTGCTTCTACTACTACTACTACTACAATTATTTCTACTACTCCTACCCTTACATCTACTATTACTGTCACCATCACCACCACCACCACCACCACCACCACCACCAGTACAACATCAACAGCAAAAGAACAACTCATGCTCGTTCCTTCCCATGCCTACAAAGAACCTCTAGAGAAAAAAAAAAATAAATTACCAGTGACCACCTCCCTTTTCCTGCAGACAACGCCTCCTGCACCACGTCCCTCCACCCTCGACCGCCAGCCAGCAGTCACCTTAGCCTCACTCCGCCCCCTCCGCCCCACTCCAACCCTCGCGGCCCGCCTGAAGCATCATGACTGGTGGACCGGAGGCTAATGGCTGAGCAAAGTGACAAGCAGCAGGCCGCACCCACCCACCCACACACACACACACACACACACACACACACACACACACGCTGGTATTCCCTCGGGCAGTGCTGGACTAAGATGAGATAAGGTTGGTGGAGAAAAGGTAGTTTAGATCTCTGGGGTCTTATGTATGTTGTGTTTGGTTAGAAAAGAGAATTTTTTTATTTCTGATGGTTTGTATACTCGTAAACTGTATTGATTTTGGAAAAGATTTACATTTAGACTTTTAGTGAATCTTATCATGGGGTTAGAAAAGATTTATTAGAACTTTTGGGAATCTGATAGGCGCTGGAATGTAATGTAGAGGGAAAAATACATTGCAACGTTCTAGAATGGAAAGGAATGTTTGAAAATTAGTTTCCCCGGATAGATACTGGAATATAATACACATGATAAGACTAAACTGCAACGCTGTATGAAGGGAAGCGATGTTAAAAAATCAGTTAGTTCGAATCTTGCTGGGAATTACAGAGAATATCAGCGTGCTTGGACGGAAGGGTCGGGCTGCGCTGTATGAAGAGAGATTACACAAGAAACATAAGAACATAAGAAATAAGGGAAGCTGCAAGAAGCCATGAGGCCTACATGTTGCAGTCCCTGTATGAAATATACTCGTACCTACCTATTTCCACCTATCATCCCCATCCATAAATCTGTCTAATCTTCTCTTAAAGCTCTTAAAGGTTGCTGATTTAGAGCCGTGTGTGCTGAATTTCGTACAGGGGTGAGGCAAGATGGGGTGAGGGGTGGCCAGGGAAGAGAAGCATACGTCGAAGAGTCAATCGGAGGGACGAGTAACTTACAATAACTTTTGTATTTGTATTGCGTTAGAAAGTTACAATTGCCGCACACACAGACACACACACACACCCACACACACCCTCTCTCTCTCTCTCTCTCTCTCTCTCTCTCTCTCTCTCTCTCTCTCTCTCTCTCTCTCTCTCAACATGGCTAAAACAAATTCACCTCCTTTTCTCTCACTTTTCCCTTTCTCTCCCTGACTGACTCCCTGCCGCACCTCACACCTCCTTTACCTCTCCTTCCCTCTCCTCTTTCCCTCCCCTTCTTCCTTCCTTCCCACTGTAGCCCTCCTCCCCCTCCAGCTATTCCTCCCGCCCTCCCCTCCCTCCCCCCTCCCCGCCGGGCTGCCAGGAGTACTGCCATCAAGGGAAATCACAGCCCAGGGAGGAAAACGACGAAACTTGTAAACTTGTCAGACAATTTGCCGCTCAAGTTGAACCCGCCTTGGGAAGCTGGATGGAGGACTTTCTTTCTGTTTGGCTTTGCTGATTCTGTTATGGTGGTTCTGCTCTCTTCTTCTTCTTCTTCTTCTTCTTCTTCTTCTTCTTCTTCTTCTTGCCATTCATGTTTTCTGATTTTTTTTTCCTTTTTATTCCTTCTTGTTTGATCTTCTATTTTTTTTATTTTTCTCTTCGTGGTTGTAATCTCCTCTTCTTCCTGGCCTTCCTTATATACTATTTTTTTTATTTCTTTCATTCTTTTCTTTCTTGTTGTTCGTCGTATTTTTTTTTCTTTTCTGTTTCTTTTCCGTGCTTGTGCTTGTTCTTGTTCTTGTTATTTTTTTTCTACTAGTTATTTCTCATTATTTTTGCTGTGATGTATCTTTTTTTTTTTTTTGGTTATGCCTTCTGCTTCATGCTATTCATTATCATCGTCCTATTAGTAAGTTCCTTTGCATTTCTTCCTTCCCTTTCTCCTCTTCTTCCTCCTCCTCCTCCTCCTCCTCCTCCCCCCATTCCCCATTAGTTTTCATCCTCATCTTCTCTTTTCCCTTTTCTTTATCTTGTTGTATTGTCTTGTCTGTTATTTTCTCAAACTTTAATTGTAATTATTAGTATTTCTCCTCAAATTGCTATTCATTTCTCTTCCCCTGCTCCCTTCCACACACACACACACACACACACACACACACACACACACACACACACACACACACACACACACATTCCAACAACATCAAAAACATACTTCTGAAAAAAGAATAAATAAATCAAGAACTCTTTTTTAAATGAACCCGGAAGCAAGTGATTTTTTTTTCTACTTTTTTTTTATGTCACGAACCTCACAGTAAAAATAATGCGCTTCTCTCTCTCTCTCTCTCTCTCTCTCTCTCTCTCTCTCTCTCTCTCTCTCTCTCTCTCTCTCTCTCTCTCTCTCTCTCGGCACTCCACACTGTAATCACCCAGGCACATTTGGAGTTTCATATCATCTAATTCCCTAGACCCCGAGAGGCGGACGAGCGGGCACGAGCACCACCACGTAAAGGCCGCCCTCTTGTTGACGCTGAGAGATTCATTTGCGGGGATGGAAAAAGAAAAGAAAACTGAAAGGGGGAAAAAAGATAATATTCTAAAATTACGTGGGGTGAGGAAAGAAACTGGTTAACCACTGAGGGAAAAGAGGAGGATGAGGAGTAGGAGGAGGAGGAGGAGGAGGAGGAGGAGGAGGAGGAGGGAGTCAAGATGTCTTTTGAGAGGAAGTGAAGGAGAAAATGCCCCGACAAAATGGTTTCTCCCCAACAATATAAAGAATAAGAGAAAGAAAGAAATAAAGAAAGAAAGAAAGAAAGAAAGAAAAGGGAAAATGGTTGAGACAAAGAACGTGAAGAAGAAAAAGAAAAGAGAGGAATAAAAAGAATAAGTTCAAACATGAAAAGAAGAGGACAGGGTAGGTAGGTCAAATGTCACACTAATTAAGGGGAAAGTGGAAGAGAGGATAAAGAACAAAGAAATACGAAATAATTAAAAGCGAAGGAATGAAATAAAGGAGAGTTATGAAAATAATTAAAACGTGGAAATTAACAAAATTAAGAAAAGAAATGGGTGACTTTGGTGGCACGAGAGATAGAGAGAGAGAGAGAGAGAGAGAGAGAGAGAGAGAGAGAGAGAGAGAAACACACACACACGAAAACAAATAAACAAAACAAAAATCAAACACGCGCTTTTACTATACCCCCTACCACCACCACCACCACCACCACCACCCTTCTCCCCTTCCCGCCGCTCCTCCCTTTCCCTTTTCTTTTCCACCCTTCCCGTCCCCTTGCGTCGCCCAGTCCCGTCCTGTCCTGCGTCCCGTGTCCTGCTGTAAGCCACAAAGGGGGGTGATGGATGGAGGAAGGGCTGGAGGGAAGAGGGGCTGGAGGGAAGAGGGACGCTAGGGAGGGACTGGAGGTAGGGAGGGGTTGAACTGGGACCATATTCTGAAACACTCCTGCGCCGCACCTCCTTCACTACACCTAAGAGTCTCTATGTAGCTGAAGTGACCGTTTTTAAGAGTGTTTTCATGGTTCTAGTGACAGATTAACAAGATTTCCAAACTATTAACAGGAGAAACACCCGTGAGAACTCGGCCAATCATCTCTGTGGCCTTTGAAAAGATTCGTAGTGAGGGAGCAGTGCTGTTCAGACTACCGGCCTTACCACCACCACCACCACCAACGCCACCACCAGCGCCTCGCCCCATCAATAAGCACAACAAGGGAGGGTAAACAAATGCGAGGTGGAGGCCGGCCAGCGAGGGTCCAGCAGATAAGTGTGACAGATGGACACAGTGGTCAAGGGACAAGCCCAGGACAGTTTAGCGTGACAGGGCCGTGTGTGTGTGTGTGTGTGTGTGTGTGTGTGTGTGTGTGTGTGTGTCTGAAACTTCTGCTTTCTTCTTCCTTCTTCCCAATCTTCATTCTCATCTTCGTCATCCTCCTCCTCACTTTTCTCCTCTCCCTCCTCAAAAAATTAACCAACGTCCCTCATTTTCCTAGATTAAATCATGTGTTTTATCGTTAATTAATAGTTTCGTAAAGGCCAACAAGTCTGCTGCTATTTGTGTTCTTCATCCTCTTTCTTTTCCTCGTCCTTTTTTTCTCCTCTAATACTACTAAATCTTTCACCTCTCTCTCTCTCTCTCTCTCTCTCTCTCTCTCTCTCTCTCTCTCTCTCTCTCTCTCTCTCTCTCTCTCTCTCTCTCTCAAAGTCCTGTTACAATATCACCTCCGTTTAACACAGCAGAACAAGACCTGTGTGAAAGATCCTCGCCTCATCAGTCAAGGCTTTGTGATGCGTTATGTAATGTGCGTGTATAAAACATTATTGTATTATATATGTACAATTGTCGCCAATAAAAGATGTAATATACGAAATTCTCTCTCTCTCTCTCTCTCTCTCTCTCTCTCTCTCTCTCTCTCTCTCTCTCTCTCTCTCTCTCTCTCTCTCTCTCTCTCTCTCCTTCATCAGTCACTCAGGGTTTGTCTGTCATGTTTTTTTTTCGCTATCTTTTTCTCTCCTTTTTTTTTCTTTTATTTCTTTTTTGGGTTCTCTTTGTCGCCATCCCATTTCGTTTGTCATCCAGACAGATACAAGGCCCGGAGTATGACGAATTGCCCTCCCAGTCTGGTTCGCTGTCTGCCTCTTAACGGGAGGAGATACGCGCGCATGTAGCATTATATTGTAGCCGAGCTGAGGTGGGCGGGTCGGCGTAGTTTAATCGTATTAGTAGCGAAGAGACGAAAGCCGCAGAGAGACCGATTAGAGACATGACGCACGTAACTAGAAAAAATAAATAAATAAATAAAGTTATAGGGTTAGAAAACGTGAGGAGTGGTAGTAGTAATAAGGAAAATAATGAGATGTTTTGCTAGGGTGGCCTGGATGAGACGAGAAGGTGACAGTGATAAATGGAAGAGATTTGGGTGGCCTTCCCTTGTCCTGCAGTCGAATCATGGAGGGTGGTGGTGGTGGTGGTGGTGGTGGTGGTACTCGTAGGTAACAATAACGACTTAAAAAGAATAGAAAAATAAAATAAGACTCCAAGATAGCATTACAAGTTCACGAGACACAGAGATTCGGTTGAAATAGTAACGACAACAACACAAAGATGATAAACAGCTGAGACTGACAGGACAGAGAGCGAGCGAGGCGAAACATGAGACAAAACATAACGAAACTAAATAAACAAACAAATAAACAATGAAAACCAGATATCAATAACCCCAAATGATGTAGAACGCAACCGATAAAAGCACATAACATGAACACCAAAGAGAAAAAAGAGAGAGAGGGGAGAAAAAAAGCGACCGGACATTACGAAGTAGACTCAGCAGAGGATTGTGGGAGTTTTTCGTTCATCTGATGCCGGGCGTGAGTGAGGCTTGCCCGCTGTGTCGCCAGAAACCCAACACGCGGCCTACCTTATACGGCCGAACATGACTCCCACAAAAACACGGCAACGGAGGGAACGCAGGGTGAAACACGGGCGGACGGGAGGGAGGGAGAGAGGGAAGGAGGGTTGGTAGGATGTCTCTCGTACTGAGTAAACAACCTCCACTGAGAACCTTATGCTACTTAGTGCTAGAGGTGAGATTCCTTAATGGTGAAATGTCTTAAAGAGTGGTGTGAGTAAGGTACAGTACGTGTGATGAAGAGGACTTAATGATGATCGTTTTACAGTGTGGCTGAGGTGAAGAAAAAAAAATTGATAAAAAGTACATGGGTGGAGTAGGAAGGAAACCATTAGCACATAAATGGATATCGTGTGAGGTAATGTTACTTGATGAAATCTGACGCAAAATAAAAAGCACGATGATTGAAATGTAATGCAGAATAATGGACAAAAATAAGGGAGAAAATGGAGATTTGTGGAATATTTCGGCTGTCAAGTACAAAACAAGGTTAGCAATATTTTTTTTTTTTTTGTACATATAACTTCGCACACACACAAACACACACACTCACAAAAAAAAAAAAAACTCAAACAATACAAAGAACAACCTATAAAAATAGAGACATTTGTGAAGAATTTCGACCACAGTATAAACAGGACAAGAAATTCAGTGTAATTTTATAAGTATTTGCAAGTTTAGCGATGTACATCCACTTGATTCAAACAAAACATTCAATACCATCATACACACCCGCTAATACCTGTGGCTGTTGGGTGCACAGGCCGGGAGAATGGGCGGGCGCTGGACTAAGGAAGAGTAAAGGGGAGAGCAAAGGGCGGAGTCCCCAGACGCAGGGCAGGTAAGAGGGGCAGGTTAGGGGTGGAAGGCTGGCGGGGATTGGGTTAAGCAGGTCGTTCATGAATAAAGGGAAGGAGAAGGGTGACAGGACAGAACCCTAAGGAATGCCGCTATTGACAGATAATGGAGAAAACCGCCCACACACACACACACACACACACACACACACACACACACACACACACACACACACACACACACACACACACACACGCACACGCAGGAGGACAAGGGACGCGACGTGTCTCATCAAAGGGCCAATCATTTGTCTCGCGTAACTGGAAATGTCGCTCTGAAATCACTTCTCTTGCATCCCCCATCACCACCCCCTCAGCCACACGCAGAGCAAACCCCCCTCTCACCACTTCCCTGCCGTCCCCTTCCTTCTCTCCCTTCTCTTTGCCCTCCTCTTGTTCTTGTTACTCCCGCTCCTCCTCCTCTTCCATCTCTCTCACAGTAAAAGACTAAATGCAGTGTTCCCATTCCTCCTCCTCCTCCTCCTCCTCCTCCTCCTCCTCCTCCTCCTCCTCCTCTTCCTGTTTATCATCTTTTCCTACCTCTCCTTTTTTTTTTTTCATTCCTCCTGTTGCTGCTGCTCCTTCTCATCCTCCTTCTGGTATTTATTCTTCTTCTTCTCCTGGTGCTTCTTTTCTTTGTCTTTCTCCTCCTCTTGATGCTTCTCCTCCTCCTCCTCCTTCTCCTCATTGTCATCTCTCATCTCCTCTCATCCTCGCCACAGCAGCCAAGAGAATAACTAGGCGGTCCTCCCCCTTACTCACTGCGCCGCCACTCAAGCCGCCGCTCCTCGCCCTCACCACGGGGCCGTAATTCAACAGGAGGCAGTAACTCGCACCGTAACACGCGTCTGTGTCAGCCTTAATAACTTAATTCCCTCGGTAAACAACGCGTACTGAAAAAAGAACGCTAGGGACAAACGGGTTCCTTCCTCAACGAGACAGGGAAGTTACTGAAAGAGAGAGGACGAGAAGTGACCGAGAACACACCAGACCATCGCTAGCCACGGCCCTTCTATAGCCAGGTCCTGTACTGTCCTCGTGAAAAAGTGTAGGAATGATGGAAGGGAAATGAAATGGTGCCGTGTACTCAAAAATAACACGAATTTCGCCAGTTTCGCTAATTCTCGCCGAGTCATTGTGAATTGCTTGCCGCGCTAATGTGGACGTGCGGGATAAACATCTGGGGATCGGGCCTTGGTTCCTTAGCGGTGACGTACGGGATTGCTGCTGGGGGCTGGAAAAAAAAAAGTAATGGATGTAAAAAGAAAGATCAAACTGTCGTAATAACTTGGTCGTGTCTCGAGGGCGAATTTGGAGGTTTGCTAACGAGGCGGCCGTGTGTGTCGACTCGAAGGAGGAGGAGAAGAATGAGGAGCTAAATCGCCCTCGGCAGTAACGGCGGCGCTGAGTTAAGGACGTGGCGAGGGTTCCTGCAGCGTCAGGGAGAAACACAAGTCCGCTGGTAGGTGAAAGAAGTCTGTAAAGGCGAGAGAAGTGTGAGACAAGGACTTTATATCATGACTGTCGCGGTAAAGACGGCGCACAGGAGAACAGCGTGAAATGTATCGAGAGTAATGCGTAAGGTATGTGTACTGCAATGTCAACATGAACTACGTAAACGATGGTAATGGTAAGGGTAATGGTGTGTGGTGGTGGTGGTGGTGGTGGTGGTGGTGGTGGTGGTGGTGGTGGTGGTGCTATTAGTAACTTAACCATCATCTTCTCTCCCTTTTCTGCTCCTGCTACTGTTACTGCTCCTCCTCCTTCTCCTCTTCGTCCTCCTCCTCCTCCTCCTCTTCGTCCTCCTCCTCCTCCTCCTCTTACTACTACTACTACTACTACTATTACTACTATAACTACAACTACCACTACTACCAGCACTACTAGTACTGATCACTCCTACCTACTCGTAAATACTAATACAACTCCTCCTCCTCCTCCTCCTCCTCTTCCTCCTAATACTACTACTCCTACTACTACTACTACTATTGACTTACTACTTACCACCACCACTACCACCACCACCACCACTACCACCATCACATCAACAACAATATTAAAGGGCACCCGATCCAGACTACAGACTTAATCAATCACTCTGAGCCACGTCACTGACCGACCTCCATTACGCAGCATAGGAATTACCACTGACTGACTCTCTCTCTCTCTCTCTCTCTCTCTCTCTCTCCTCTCTCTCTCCTCTCTCTCTCTCTCTCTCTCTCTCTCTCTCTCTCTCTCTCTCTCTGCAGGAATGGGTAGAGATGGAGGAGGTTATGGGTATGAATGAGGTAATAGGAGAATGGGAATGAGAACGATGGATGAGAGGGAATGAAGGGAAGGGTGGAGAGAATGAGGATGAGGAACTGGATGCTGAGAATGAAGAAATGGGTGAGAGGAGTGTAGCAATGATGAGGGGAGTGAGGGAAATGAGAAAAAAGGGAATAGAGGAAAAGGATATTACGAGATGGATGAGGGAAATTAAGAATGAACTGTATGAGGGAATGAAGAAATGGATAATGAAAACTGGGAGAGGGGGGCATGCATGGGAGAATGAGAATAAACAAGGGGAAGTAGACAAGTGACAGATGAGGAATAAGATGATCAGTGGAATGAGGGAATATAAGAGAATTTAAGATACAGGAGAGGAATCACAAGAGAACCAGAGAATAGATGAAGAGAAAACGAGATAACAGATCAAACAAAAACAGAGACACCTAAGACAACAAACATACGAGATAACACAGTAAGCAGGAAACACCAGACAGAAGTTGCAGGAAGTGATGCCTGAGGAACACCAGCTCAGATATTGGTGTTTCTGGGAGTGCAACACGACTCAGAGGTGAAGGTCTGATGGTGCTTCTGAAGGTGTATATATAGAATGGTGGTGACTGGTGTTGACTGGTGAGGTTAGACAAGAACGTTACTGTACACCACTACAAAGGGACCGATTGAGTTGGGAGGAGGTGGGAGGAGATGTGGGAGGAGTGTAAGGTTGTGGATGGTGGGGGGCGCGTGGGGGGCGTGGGTGACCAATGGAAGGTAGGGATCAGTGTGTGTGCGGGTGAGGAGGGGGCGTGCCGCTGGTCTGACTGCTAAGCTCCTCACGGTGACTCTCAGCCTCTTCCCTTCCCTTCCTCGCTTCCTTCGTTCCTGTCCTCCCTGCCTTCTCATCCCTCCCTCTCCCTCTCCCTAATCCTTCCTTCCGTATCCCTTCAACTTCTTCCTCCTTTTCTTGTTTTTTTTTTTTTATCGCTTCAACTTTCTCCTCTTTTTTTTATTCCCTTACTTTTTCTCTTCCTTTTATTCTTTCCTTTCATCTCCCTTCTATATCCCTTCATATTCCTCCTTTTTGTCACTTCAACTTTCTCCTTCTCCTGCTTTTTATTCACTTGCTTTTCTCCTTCTCTTCCTATTCTTTCCTTCCACTCTCCTTCTTTTCATTCTCTCATCTTCCTCTTTTCGTACTTTTATTCCTACATCTTATTCCTCCCACTCCTCTTCTTGTTCTCTTATCCTTCCACTTTTCTCATATACGATGGCTTTTCTATATTTTCCTCCTATCTCATCTTTCTCCTATTAAAGTCTCTCCTACTTCCCCTTTACATCTCTCTCTACAATTCCTTCTTGTATCGCCTTTCCTTTCCTCAATCTCTCTTTATCTCATCTCTCCTCTTCTTTAGTCTTTTCATCTCACCTTTTCGCGCTCTCTGATACGACTCTATCCTGTCTCTCCTCATTTCCCCTTTCCTTACTGCTAGTGTCTCCGCGCCTCGTCTTTCGCCCTCAAAAGTCCTCCGCTTAAGAAAAACACAAATAAAATACAAAGAATGAAATAAGGAAGGAAGGCTGTTTTGCGTGAGGGTATGAATGGACATCTCAGTTCAATTGCAGGGGAAGTGTCAAGGAAGTTTTGCAAAGGGAGTCAGGAGGCGGTGGACTTAAACCGACTCGCAACTTCCCTTTCAGTGCTGGCTTGGCGGAGTCTTGTCAACAGGTGAGCTAACAAAGGCCGCTCGCTGGTACCTGGGAATCAGCGGTGCCTAAACACAGCGATAGCACGAGGAGGAGGAGGAGGAGGAAGAGGAAGAAGAAGAAGAAGAAGAAGAAGAAGAAGAAGAAGAAGAAGAAGAAGAAGAAGAAGAAGAAGAAGATGAAGAAGAAGAAGAAGAAGAAAAGAAAAAAAAAGAAGCAAAGGAGGAGGAGAGGAGGAGGAGAACAACTACCACAAGATAAAAAAAAAAAAAGAAAACGGCGAACACAAAAGACGAAGAAAAAGATAAAAACCAATAAGAAAGACGGGAGGAAAGAAGACGAAGAGAAGCCAGTGTGGCGGTGTTTACATAAGAGAGACAGAGGGCGGCGAGAGGAGCAAATTTCAACGAATCTAGAGAGATGTGAGTGAGTGAGAGAGTAAGAGACAACGAGAAAGTGACGCAAGGTGAATTTATAGCTTCGAGAGAGAGAGAGAGAGAGAGAGAGAGAGAGAGAGAGAGAAGAGAGAGAGAGAGAGAGAGAGAGAGAGAGAGAGAGAGAGAGAGAGAGAGAGAGAGCCACTTACTTCATTTGGCACCCACACCTAAAACATCCCTCGTACTTCACACCAACTAAATAAAGTAGCTCCTGTCATACTCGAGGCACGCAAACACACACACACACACACACACACACACACACACACACACACACACAATTGAATAACCACCGCTATCATCATACCTAAGAAAATTATCAGTTGGCACCACAGAGGCACAACAAACACTCTTGATATCCAAAATAACGAAAAATAAATAAATAAATTAATAAATAAAAGATATGTACGTATAAAAGTAAAGGGGAATAAATATAAGAGAGTTAATGGGAAAAGATCGGTAGATGAAAAGTTATTAAAAGTTCTGGTTTTTCTTTTCCTCCGCTCAATAATTTCTTACGTTGAATTTTCTTATTTTCTTTTTTTTTTTGTAAGAGAAGTAAGGCGAACAAGTTACACAAAGAAAAAAAAAAAGATAAAAGATGGTAAGAGCTGCACTGTGTCAAGAACAAGAAAACAGAAAAGGGGGTTAAGAAAATACTGAAAATTAAATATATGTAACTGAAGATACAAAAACACCACGGAGGAAGGGAAAAAAAAAATATATATATATATATATATACATACATAGAAAAAATAAAGAGAGAACAAGAAGGAAAAAAAAACGAGAGTTATATAGTACCAAGAATAAAAGACAGAACATAAAGAACAAAAAAATAAATAAATAAATAAAAATTACATGTAACTTAACAATACAAAATAAAAAGAACTAAAACCAAGAATAGAAAAAAAAAAAACATAACAAAAACAACAGGAAATTCCAATCACCACCACTACTACCCACCACCACCATCACCACCACCACTACCACTACTACAACCATCACCATTACCACTAACACCACACAGACGCATCGCACACACCACACACCCAACCAGCAATTAGCCACACGCTGTCCCCTCCTCCCCCCACCACCCTTCCCCATCACCCTGACCCTGGTGGCGCCCCTACACAACCCACCCCCTGCCGCCTCATGCCCCACTACCCCCTCGCCGCCTCGTCTATGCAGGGTAGACCATTAGGACAGGGGAAAGGGCAAGGCAAGCGTTTAATCTGCTCTGTTCTCTATTGGTCTGGCCTCCCTTAACCCCATTTGTCCCGCTCAGTTGCTGTTTGTCCTCTCATTACACACACACACACACACACACACACACACACACACACACACACACAAGCCATCCACTCACACTTCAAGTTCTGCCTAGTGGCTTTAGCGATTCAAAACACAACTGCTACTTCCTCTTCTTCCTCTTCCTCTTTCACCCTCTGTTCATTTTCTTTCTTCTCCATCTGATAAATATTCACCAGACAGTCATACAAGCATACACATACATAATAACAACTACCTCTTCTACCTCCTCATCCTCCTCCTCATCCTCCTACTCCTCCTCCTCCTCCTCTACCCTCTGTTCCATCTCTTCCTTCTCCTGACAAATCCTCAAACAGACAGTCGCGCACACACACACACACACACACACACACACACACACACACACACACAAACACACACCTCCTGCCTTCGCTTCCTGCCAACTAAATGCTAAAATATGTATACAAATTCTTTTTCCACCACAAAAAACCACTGCCAAAAGCTGCCGCCATCACCTCCGTCACCACTGCCACCTCTCCTCCTCCTCCTCCTCCTCCTCCTCTTCCCTCTTGTTGTCGCTGCTCATTGTTCGACCAAATGACTTTTTTACGATTGTCCAAATTTACGAGCGAGGAGTCAATGCAAGTTACGAGCGGATAATTAGAGGAGGGAAGAAGAGGATAGAAGCGAGGGATGGTGTGTCCTCGAGTTGTAAAGGCTGCTGAAGAAACGAACCCATGGCAATTTAGGGATTACACCAGAAGAAGGGGAAGCAGGAGGAAGAGGAAGAGGAGGAGGAGGAGGAGAAGGACGAGAAGGACAAGGAGAAGGACAAGGAAAAGGAGAAAGGAAGAGAAGGAACAGGAGTACAAAGATTAAGAGGAACTGAAAGGAAATTAGAAAAAAGGGAGCAGGAGGAGGAGGATAAGGAAAATAAGAGAGGAACAGAAGGAACAGACGTACAAACATCGAGGAACTGGAAGAAAATTAGCAAAAGAAAGAGAAGGACAAGAAGAGAGGAAGAGAAAGAACTGGAGTACAAAGATCAAGACGAATAGGAAGAAGAGTAGTAAAAGACACAGACAGGACGACAAAATGCCAGAAAAGAGGAAAAAGAGGAGAAACAACAGGTGAAACAGAAAGACGAGGGGCAGGATGGTGACAAGAAGAGAAACACTTAAGATAAAATAGAGTAAATGGAAAACGATACACAGCAAAAAATAGTAAAGAGGAGAGGAAGATGTTAAGATAAAATAACAGAAGAGGGACAAGAAAGGAGAGAAACCATTAAAGATATGAAAAAATAATGAATAAAAGGTGAGACTATGAGGATGAAAGGTGTAGTGAAGTGAATAGATGTGAAGGAGGTGACGGCAAAAATAAGACAAAATAACAACCACATTGAATCACGAAGAACAAACGATTCGAATATGGCAAATACATAAAACACCTTAATTTTGAACCTCTTACGAAAAATAAACAAACAAGACAATTCAGGCTGAAGGAAATATAAGTAGATAGAAAGAATAAGTAAATACTACCAGAAGAGGTGTAGGAGGTGAAGGTGTACGAGCAGGTAAAGAGGTAGAAGAGGAAAGGGGTGTTGGACAGGTGTTGCAGGGGTGCCAGGGAGATTATCCACAAGTGCTGGTGACATCTCCTACTCCCTTCCTCTCTCTCTCTCTCTCT
>NC_087152.1:4115000-4135000 GCF_035594125.1 Scylla paramamosain | reverse complement strand
GTGAGTGAGTGAGGGGTCAGGAAAAGCCAGGGCAGGTCATCATTCTGCACCACCTTCTCAAAAACACTTCAGTGGCTCATCTCCGCTCCTTTCAACAGACTCTGGTGGTTACGAGGAAAGTTTCTAATGGTGTTTTCATGATTCTACTCCTACATTAACAAGGATTCTACACCATCGACGTGACAAACACCAATGAGAATCCAACTAATATCCTCCCGGGCCTTTCAGAGTAGTCGTGATGAGAGAACAAAGCGTTAAGAATACAGGCAAGGTAAGAACACAAGGGAGGGGCGTAAGAAGCCAGCTGGAACAGGAGTACACGTGGCAGTTCCTGTAAGAGCATAATACATACGAGTAGCACTGATGTCCACCTATTATCCCTGCCCATAAATTTGTCTTATCTTCTCTAATGAGCGGATCTTTAATGTTCACTGTACGTAACCTGCTCTCAAGACTACTAATTTTTTTTTTTTTTTTTTTTTTTTTTTTTTTGCATTATACTAATTCAATTACGAGCGAACTGAAAGCTACTTGGAGGGGTATCTACTAGACACATCAGGTTCAGCGAGTTGTGTGGGCATAGCACTTTTTTTTTTCTTTCATTTTCAGTCTCACGCCGCTTAGGGAGGAGCTGTTTTGAATCCTTTGACTGTTACGGGTTCTCCTCAAGCTCAGTAAAAAGATCTGGAGCAAGTTTAGAGTATAATTTATCAAGACACCGGCGACGGCAAAAATTTCCGTATTCTCTAAAGCACTGTTCTCTTTTTTTAGGTTTGTTTTCAAAGGCCACAGAGATGATGGTGCATAACCTGCTATTAGATCCTGTTCATCTTTCTCCTTTTCTTCGTCTCTGTATTTGCATTTACCTTCAAACCATTTATGCTTATGTTCATTTCTAAGTTCCCCAAAAGCGGTGTGTCTAGCTATCCTTACACCTTAAATGTTTTTCATCTTGTGATAGTAAACGAAGTGATTAAAGTGTTTCTCTTTGTCTTGTTAAGTTATCACGAGAATCATGATAACAGACGTGGAAACTACAACTTCCACAGCAGCCTGTAATGAGTAGTCAAGATCAGACGCCAAAAGGTTCAGGAATACGACCCTTAAATAGTGTTCAAGTATTTCAAAGTGCCTGTTGTAACTGCGCTCATTAAAATCGTCTAGGCTGCTCTGATCAAAAGAAATAACAAGTGGTATACTGTTATTACAATATGCACAAGTCAGAGGATTATGATGCTACAAATTTAAGGTTATATATTCAAATGAAAAAGAATAACAGTATCTTTTGTGCGTAAAAATACCGTGAAGTTGCACAAAATTATTACTATTGATTAAGAATGTAAAGGCGCATTCTCTCTCTCTCTCTCTCTCTCTCTCTCTCTCTCTCTCTCTCTCTCTCTCTCTCTCTCTCTCTCTCTCTCTCTCTCTCTCTCTCTCTCTCTCTCTCAGCAGGCACAAGCGGCGTTCATCAAAGACCAGCTCCAATATTTACAATTCATACATTAGCGACAACAGGTGGCGGTCTTGATAACTCTACCGCTAAATATACTGACGACAAGAGCAGGAATTCATTTACCTCAAAGTAAGTGAGAACTCGCCGCGACTCAAGGCAGATGAATATTAAAACCTCAACGAGAACTTAGGGGAAATGTAGCTGGTGGTAAATACAAACAGGATCCGGTTTTTACCATGAATAACTCGCCGAATTTTTCAAGTGCCAGTTAAAAGTTTGGGAATTTTATGACGAAATGGTATTAAAACTGTGGGTGAATAATCCGGAATGCAGCGGTCACTATCTATCACGAGGAAGCTTTTACTAATATTGACGCAGCTAGCAAACGATGGCGATGATGATGATGGTGATGATAATAATAAGAAAAGAACAAGAAGAACAAGAAAAAGAAAATTAAAAAACAAGAACTATAACAAGAACAAAAGGAGAACAACAACAATAACAAGAGCAAGAATAAAAAGAACAAGAACAATAATATTTAATTCCATGACTACATTCACCACACACACACACACACACACACACACACACACACACACACACACAGTCCGAGAAATCAACAAAAAATACTTACAAATACGCAGAAAACATCAAAGCAAACAGACCTGAAAAGAAAAATAAAGAATTAGTAATCAAAAACAATTCCCTCAAAGAAAACAATAATGATAACAACAACAACAACAACAACAACAACAACAATAATAATAATAATAATAATAATAATAAACAAGTACAATCTTCTCCACATCAAGACCTACACATCTCAAGTAAAAACAACAATGGTAAGAGAAAAGAAATAAAGAAAATATCAATTAATTAAGAACACTAGGCACAACATAAGCACTAGAATCTTAAACTTAATTCACAGTTCCAGCAGCAGCACCAGTAGTAGTAGTAGTAGTAGTAGTAGTAGTAGTAGTAGTAGTAGTAGTAGTAGTAGTAGTAGTAGTAGTAGTAGTAGTAGTTAAACATTTACAAAGAAAAACCTGAAACTAACATAAACACAAACAAAAATCACACACACACACACACACAGACAGAGAGAGAGAGAGAGAGAGAGAGAGAGAGAGAGAGAGAGAGAGAGAGAGAGACTATTCAAGTGTATTAAAATCACCACAGTATTCTCTCTCTCTCTCTCTCTCTCTCTCTCTCTCTCTCTCTCTCTCTCTCTCTCTCTCTCTCTCTCTCTCTCTCTCTCTCTTACGTATTTCCTAATCCTTTTATTTATTTTTCTTTTCATTCGCTTCCATTCCTCGGACGAAAAGAACCGAGATTAAATAATACATGTGGACGCAGGCTACAATTATTGCACGAGTTTCCCTTACAAATAATTCCACTTGATTGTAGGTTTCTTTCTTTTTCTTTTCTTTTTAAGTGGAGGCGAAGAAAAATACAAGATATTCATTCCAAACAAAATGTCACTGATGTTAAGCGTCCTCTCTCTCTCTCTCTCTCTCTCTCTCTCTCTCTCTCTCTCTCTCTCTCTCTCTCTCTCTCTCTCTCTCTCTCTCTCTCTCTCTCTGTGTGTGTGTGTGTGTGTGTGGGGGGGGATGGAGAGAGAGAGAGAGAGAGAGAGAGAGAGAGAGAGAGAGAGAGAAGAGAGAGAGAGAGAGAGAGAGAGAGAGAGAGAGAGAGAGAGAGAGAGAGAGAGAGAGAGAGAGAGAGAGACTGTTACTATTACCACTACTACTATTACTAGTACTATTTCTACCACTACTACTACTAACTACTACTACTACTACCATCAATGATTTTAACAACAACAACAAAAAAAACACCTACAACGACTACAACTACTACTACTACTACTACCACCACTAACATCACTACTACTACTACTACTACTACTACTTCTACTACTACCACCACCACTACTCTCTCATCACCCATCCGCCAAGTGGTCCTGAAAAGTGGTACCGTCTCCTTGCAACACATCACAGAATACCCTGAGTCACGAAGCACGCACCATCAGCCACGTGCACAAAACCCAACCAGATGTGCCTAACCTAACATTGAACAGCGTGGAGGTCTTCCCTTGGCTTGGCTTGGGTAGTGGCTGGTCAGGTGCGCCTCGCCATGGACCGCTAAGAGACACATTGACAGCTTGACATCCGCGTGCTAACTGTCGGCTTTCGCTTCGTTTGGTTAACGTGGCTACAAATTTGAGTAGTTGTACCGTGTAGGTGTTGTTCTTTTCTTTATTTTATTTTTTTTTTTTCAAGTAACGTTGGTTTTGTAGCAGTAGTGGTTGTGATTATGGTATTAGCTACATGATGGTGATATTGTAGTAGTAGTAGTAGTAGTAGTAGTAGTAGTAGTAGTAGTAGTAGTAGTAGTAGTAGTAGTAGTAGTGGTAGTGGTGGTGGTTACAGAGAAAAACATAAAACTACATAGCGTCACTGTAACTAACATCAGGAAATTTGGCCATAAGCAAGCATCATCACGAAGACTTCACGCAGGGAGAGAGATCGTCCATCATCTCTGCCTACATCACGGTGCCCACTACAACACACGCAGGCTCTTAAATTCCACAACGACGATTTAAACTAG
Source organism: Scylla paramamosain (assembly GCF_035594125.1). Lineage (NCBI taxonomy): Eukaryota > Metazoa > Arthropoda > Malacostraca > Decapoda > Portunidae > Scylla > Scylla paramamosain. Next base: position 4,130,937 of record NC_087152.1, on the reverse strand, counting down.
ACAGTGTAGGAGGCTGTGGCAGGCGGGACATCTCTCCCCCGCTAGGATAGAACACGACTGAGGCAATATCTAGACTCTTTTGTTTCTTCCCTTCACTCTCTCTGCCTTGTGTGTGCAAGCGAGCTCCCACAACGTCCTACCCCCCTCTGCCTGCTTGCCTGCCGCCCCCCTGCTGGACTCCCTGCTGACTCCCGGGGCCACCCGACGCGTGAGGTCTGACGGACAGCTCTCTCAAGATACCCTCCTCGCTTCTCCATGTCGTGCGATAAACTCCCCGCCACGCATTCCCTTCTTCCACGCCGCTGGACAGGTTCATGGGCGCGCTCCGTCAAGACGTCTTCAGGTAACAGCAGCTTAGTGCACCAAAACGGGCCATTGTTCCTCCCCCACCAGCTTCATCCACCGCACGTCTGCCTCAGGACACTCACACACACACACACACACATACACACACAATGATGCCACGTATTCCATTATGTGGCCACGATTAGATTTTTTTTTTTCTTTCGACTTGTGAAGAGAAACTAATGACAAGACATCTGTACAAATACCTCGCGGGGAGAGAGGCGGGAAATCGTCATTATAACTCAAAATAATAATGATTAGGCCATTTACTTGAGATGGAAAGTAATTATATGTATTGCAACCAGCAGTCTCTCTCTCTCTCTCTCTCCTCTCTCTCTCTCTCTCTCTCTCTCTCTCTCTCTCTCTCTCTCTCTCTCTCTCTCTCTCTCTCTCTCTCTCTCTCTCTCTCCTCTCCCTTGCTTACCCTTCCAGTTAAGCCTTTTAAGCGGATTATTGTGCACCTTTTCGCACGCTCCCTCTCCTTCCTCTTTGTTTACTCTGCCCTCGGGAAATCCAACTGTATAATGTCCCCTTTCGAACGCGTGAGTGTGCGTCCATGTGTATGTGTGTGTCTGTGTGTGTGTGTGTGTGTGTGTGTGTGTGTGTGTGTGTGTGTGTGTGTGTGTGTGCAGCTGACATCACTATCTCACGGCTTGCTTAGATGTGGCAGCAAAACTTTCTAGCACAGTAAAGAGCATCAACACCATTAACGAAAAAAAAAGGGAGGACACACACACACACACACACACACACACACACACACACACAGGCAGGCAGGCAAGCAGACATGCACGCTGGCAAATTACTGATGTTCGTGGAGGAGGAGGAGCAGCAGGAGGAGGAGGAGGAGCGAGGAAGAACACGACCTGCCTTCCTCCCTGCCAGTCTCCCCCGCGGGTCGAGAAGGCACGGATAAGGACCAGACGTGACGCGAATTAATGTATCAGAAAAAAAAAAGAAAATGGAAAAAAACGTGAATGAAAAGCGTGTGCGACCAAGTGCAAGAAACAGAGAGAGAGAGAGAGAGAGAGAGAGAGAGAGAGAGAGAGAGAGAGAGAGAGAGAGAGAGAGAGAGAGAGAGAGATTGTAAGACTACAGCACTACAAACAAACTGACAAACTGATACACAGACATCCTGACAGCCACCATGACAGACAGACAGGCAGGCAGACAGACAGACAGATACAAACATGGACAGATAGATATTTCGTCCCTTATATGGAAAAGAGAGAGAGAGAGAGAGAGAGAGAGAGAGAGAGAGAGAGAGAGAGAGAGAGAGACTGTAGGAACAAAAGAAGACGAAAATGAGAAAGAAGACACCAACATATAAACAAACTTGTTTTGAAAATACCACGACTTCAACTGGTATCCCTCCTCCTCCTCCTCCTCCTCCTCCTCCTCCTCCTCCTGTTCACGGGGTCCAACTCACAAGACTCCCCGGGTGGCATTTATCCCTCACGCCCCTCACGCCCCTGCCTCCCTCCCCCGGGCCAGTAATCGCTTCGCCACGCCCCGGCCAGAGCTAAAAGGCGGTGCTGACATCGCTCCCACGAGTTCCGAGGCGACCACGACCGCGGGCAGACACTTCGCATGGTGTTCCTCCTTCTGCTCCTTCTGCTGGTCCTCCTCTTCCTCCTCCTCCTCCTCCTCCTCTTCCTGCCCCTCCTCCTCCTCTTCCTCCATTCCTTGTTCTCCTTCTATTTCTTTAACTTGTTTTATTTCTCTTACTGTATGTTAGAAAGTTTTACTCCACGCAAACAGCCCCGTAAGGACCAACACTTTTGATGTTTGTTCTTCCTTTGTGTTCCTCTTCCTCCTTCTGCAAGTTTGTGTGTGTGTGTGTGTGTGTGTGTGTGTGTGTGTGTGTGTGTGTGTGTGTGTGTATGAGAGAGAGAGAGAGAGAGAGAGAGAGAGAGAGAGAGAGAGAGAGAGAGAGTACTTACATGGGTGGTCAGAAAACAAAATTCTCAAAAGAAAACCGCGGTATGTCTAATGAGATGCAGAAACACACACACACACACACACACACACACACACATACACACTTGACTCAGGGTGTTATCTGGGAAGCTAAACACCGTCACGAGGATCACGAGGATGTGCGTGAGTGGAAATCAATACGTGATAAGATATTGGCTCGTAACACCTTGAATCTGTCCACTCCACGCGTGAAGAGGCGGCAGGCCCTTCACCGCGACACGTCACCTCCCACTCACCCGCCTTCCTTCCTTTTCTTCCTTCCTCTCTTCCTTCCTTCATTCATTAATTCCTTTTTTCTTTCCATCCTTCATTCATTCATTGTACTTTTCATTTCGTTGTTCTTTATTTTCGTTTTCGTTCCTTCCTCGTTTTTTTTTTTTATTTCCTCTCGTCTTCCTGTTTTTTTTTTCTTTATTCATTCTTCCTGCGTTCCTTCCTTCTTTCCTTTTTTTTTTTGCGTTCTCCATTTATTTCTTTTTTCGTTCTTTTTTCTTTCTTTCTTCCAGTGTTCTTTAATTCTTTCTTCCTGCCCTCCTTCCTTTTTCCCTGCGTTTTTCATTTTTTTCTAATGTTCCTTCTTTTTTTTCTTTTTTACGCTATTTCTCTTCTTTCGTCCTTTGCTCGTGTCAAGTCAATATCTCCCATCACCACCCACTACGGTGGTGGTCATCCCTTCTTCTCCTTTCCTTGTATTACATATCCTCTCTCTTTCTTTATATATCCTCACATGTTATCTAACTTCACAGAGGAATTTGCCACCAGCACTATTTTCAACACCGCCCTTGTGTACACGCTGCTGCTCCCGCCATCACCACCACCACCACCACCAGCAACCACCACAAACACCACCACCACTACTCGTACACACAACTACATACCGCAACAACATATCACAACACAGCCGCCAGATGTCCTTCACGCCCAGAGAGATAAAGGATAACTAAACTTTATTCAACGACCTATTACAGAGTACGTAAAGAAAAGAGGGATGGAGAAGAGAAGCAAAGAAAGAAGTAAGGATAATTAGGATAGGAAATAAGAGTGAATGAGGGTAAAAGAAAAAAAAAGGGGTAACAAACTTTTTTTTCTGTTTCTACGAGTAGCCAAAGAGTACATGAAGAAAAGGGAGATGTAGATAAATAAAGAAAGAAGGAAATGGAGGAAGAACTGAGATAAATAAGAAAGAGTAAATGATGGTAGAAAAAAGAATAACTGAACATTTTTTTCTGTTTCTACGACTAAACAAGGAGCACGAGAAGAGAAGAAGGACGGAAAGGAAAAGTGAAGAAAGAAGGAAGAGACGGAAGAAGTAAGGAAAACAGGATACAAGACAGCGAATGGCGGTAAAGAAAAAGAGTAACTAAACATTTTTTCTGGTTCTACGTGAAGATAACAACATAATGAAATGAGGGAAGCTTCAAAAAGCCATCTGGCCTACACGCGGCAGTTCCTAAATAAGACATACATACCTATTTCAACTTATCATCTTCACCCAAGCAGAGAAAAGGTAAAATAAGGAAAGAAAAAAGAGACGAAAGACGCAAGTAGAGAAAACAATAACATACACAAATTACGTTATAAAAAGAACGATATAAAAGTAACTGAATAAGAAATAGAAAACACGTGTAAGAGGCTGCAGGAAACTGGAGCTGTATCACACCCTTTAACTTCCTCGCCTTACCGGTTGGAGTGTGAGTTTGTTTACCTTTTAGAAGCCCCGAGGTGCTGGTTTGTCATGAGGCGTGAAGCTGACGCGGTATGAATGAGGCGGAGGAAGAGAGAGAGGCCTTAAGTTTGCCATCTCTCTCTCTCTCTCTCTCTCTCTCTCTCTCTCTCTCTCTCTCTCTCTCTCTCTCTCTCTGACGCCTTCTCCTCCTCCTCCTCCTCCTCCTCCTCCTCCTCCTCCTCCTCCTCCTTTTGCTCTATTCTCACAACAGCTTCAGGGAACTTTCTCCTCCAGTTAGAATGTGTGTGTGTGTGTGTGTGTGTGTGTGTGTGTGTGTGTGTGTGTGTGTGTGTGTGTGTGTGTGTGTGTGTGTGTGTGCGCGCGCGCGCCACGAAGCCACGTGGGTCCTCTTATTCTCTTCTATATCACCAGCTTCATTCTGCTCACCACTGCATCCAAACTCCTTCTTCCACACCACGCCAACGATAACTGGAGAGGTGAATCCAGTGCGGCGTGGTGTGGGCACCTCCTTAACGTCGCTCATCGAAGCCATCCGGCTGTTCTTCTGATCCACCTCAAAAGCTTCATTCTGCTCTCCACTACAGCCAAGCTTCTTCTTCCAAACCACGCCAACAATGACTGGAGAGGTGAATCCAGGGAAGCGCGGCGTGGTCTGGAAGGTGTTCTGTCCATCCATAGCCTTCTTCTCGTTGCATAACGTTTCTTCGTCACATTCTTCTAGAACAATTGCTGAAGGCATGATTACTGCCCTGGGGGAGGTGACAGCCGCCTGTACCTCCTCACGCTCGGTTCCTGGGGCAGTCACTGCGGTACTGGCCTCCTGCGGCTGCACGGCGGTCTGGGGGCCGCGCCTCCATTTGCGCATGTTGCGGATGCGGTGATATAGCCAGGCGAAACAGCCTTTCTTTTTCATCTCCTTGTCAGAATCACTTGGATTGTCTGGCTGCGAAAAGTCCTCGGAGTGAGTCGTTGCGGAAAAGTCTCTGGGAGTTTTGTCGATTCCCTTACAGTAGACAATGTGATCCTGAGGACACAGGGGTGACCGAAGTCATAAAGAACAAGGGGGTGCCAGAACACCAGTGGCCTAAATATCTAAATTTATTTTTACATTTCTATCAAATCCCTCGCAACTAATTCCATGCTCTCTTAAACGTTGTGGTATCTGATTTTGACTACTTCGAACACAGTGCAGTGAAGATGATGTTTTCGAAAATATTTTGATGGTTCTAAAGATAAGTTTACATGGATTCTGAACCATCAATGGAAAACATGTCTATAATAACCCAACTTTAAAAATAGTGTCACGATCGCCTACTTACCTGCGATCGTACGATACCGGTTATCTCTCCAAGAAAGTGGACGTTACACTGATCCCGGAAAGTTTTAAAGGTCTGGATTTTTAAAGGCTTCGAGTGCCTACCCGACCTATCCGAAATCGTCAGAATTATCTCTTACTCCACCTTTACCTTGACTCAGCACACCTGGAATCACCTCTAATACCAGATTGTTGTTGGGGGGGGGTAGAAAACACGATTATTCCATGTTACAAGCACATATATTAATACTAATAATAATTCACAAACAACATGAGGTAGCACACGTTACTACATGACGTTCTCATCACTTCCCACGTCACCAGAACCCGTTTACACCTCCACCAGTCACAGAAATGTTTCCCCTCAACCGCAGGAATTTACCCGGACGCCATTTCCGCGTCCCCAGACAATAATTCCCGAATTTTACCTCCTCAAACCTCACAAGAGATTACCATTATCACCAAAGATTACCCATAACACCATAACATCGTCCCCAAAATCACCAGTACACCACAACACCAACTTCCAAGGTTAACACCACAACCTCCACTCACAAAATGGCTGCCAGTTTGACCTATGACCCCTTCCAACAGCGTCACCGGCACAACTCAACAACCGAATTTCAGCGGACAAGAGCTCTTGGTACCACAAAAGACTCACTAACCTGATCCTGGATATCAAGGTTATACCGCTACACCACTGATACCTCCACAAACTCACTCCATCACCAATCCACACCAAGATCCTCCCCTGAGAAACGCCACCTTCTTCCCTACTTCACGACCCAAGGCGTTCTGATTTTTCCCCTCCTTGGAATGTGTTGTTGCCCACTCAAGCTCCCCTCGTTTTCAACGTATTTCACCTCAATTATACTCCCTTCCTTATACATATAAAGATATAGAGAACTTAAATTATGAAGAGAATAATACTACATGATATAAAATGGGTAAATAAGCCTTACACTACTTATAACAATAATAAGGATAATGCCTGAATGGCAGGTAACCGGAACACGGGGACACTAAGAAAACGTGATCCCATTCAAGGTAAACTCGGCCAATAACATGACATCCCCTTCCCAAAAGAGGCGTGAGGCACCTGATTAGGATGCCTCACGACTAGGCGGTGCGCGGGACAAGGCATCGGCAATAATATTCTCACTGCCTTTCACATGGTGAATCTCTAAGTTATAGTCCTGTAAGACCAGGCACCACCTCATCAGCCTCTGATTGGAGTTTTTCATTTTATGCAAGAATATGAGTGGATTGTGGTCGGTGAAGACCTGCACAGGCTGTCCCGTCCCTTTGACGTACACTTCAAAATGACTCAAACTCAGCACTAGGCCCAAAGCCTCTTTCTCAATAGTGCTGTAAGCCCTTTGATATGGTAACAACTTCTTAGAATAATAGCCTATGGGGTGCTCCATTCCCTCATGTTCTTGCATTAACACACCACCCACACCATTCTGACTGGCATCCACGTACAATACAAATGGTTTTTCATAATCAGGCATGCGCAGCACCGGGGCACTGACTAACATTTTCTTAATCTCCACAAAAGCTTCCTCACAAAGCTTATCCCAACAAAATTTTGACTTCTTACTCAGCAACTTAGTCAGGGGCATGGCAACATCAGAGAAATTCTTACAAAATCGCCTGTAATATCCACTGGCCCCTAAGAATCTCAGTATCTCCTTCCTATTGGTGGGTGGAGGGAGATTTACAATGTCCTTCACCTTGGCTTCCACGGTTCTCACTTCACCTTTCCCAACCTTGAAGCCTAAGTACTCCACGTCAGCTTGCACGAAATTACTTTTTGCTAAGTTGACAGTAAGGTTGGCATCATCCAGCCTCCTGAATACTTCCTCCAGCAGCTGCACATGTTCTTCCCAACTCTCAGTGTACAACAATATGTCATCTATGTACACAGAACATCCCTTCAAGCCCTTCAGTACTCTGTTCATTAACCTCTGAAAAGAACTCCCACTGTTCTTCATCCCAAACGGAAGAACTTTGTACTGGTATAATCCATCCATGGTGGCAAAAGCTGATATGGCTTTTGCCCTCTCAGTGAGTCCTACTTGCCAATATCCCTTTAACAAGTCAATTTTTGTTATGAAGTTGGCACTTCCCACATGATCTATACAGTCATCAACTCTAGGGATAGGGTAAGCATCAGGTTTTGTCACCATGTTAACCTTCCTATAGTCCGTACAGAAACGGAAACTCTCTTGACCAGGCTTGGGCACCAGTACACATGGCGAGCTCCATGGGCTCTCACTGGGCTCAATCAAGTCGTGTTCCAGCATATACTCTACTTCTTTTCTCATGATCTCTCTTTTCTGCGGGTTAACTCTGTAGGGATGCTGTTTGATGGGTTCAGCCTCCCCAACATCCACATCGTGCACCACCACATTAGTTTTTCTAGGTGCATCAGGGAACAAAGAACTGAACCTTTCAATTATCTCCCTAATCCTCTCCCTCTTCTCCAGCTCCATGTGCCACAGTTTATCATTTAAATTCCCTAACACAGCTGAGTTCTCTAGCACCATCCCTTCACACCTGCTCAATTTCACTTCAGACCACTTCTCCTCCGCCTCAGTGGTTACATTTACAACACTCACAGCTCTTACTCCTTCTGCTACATCATCTCCATTTTCTCTGTCCCTTTCGTGAAATGGCTTCAGCATGTTTACATGACACAACTGGTTCTTTTTCTTCCTCCCTGGAGTTTTTACAATGTAATTTACATCACTCATTTTTCTCTCAATCTCCCAAGGCCCGCTGAACCTGGCTTTGAAAGGATCACCCTGCAATGGGAAAAGAACCAAGACCTTGTCCCCAGGCTGGAAAGATCTGGCCCTCGCCTTCTTGTCATACCAGCCTTTCATTTCACTCTGACTATTTTTCAGATTTTCCCGAGCAATTTCCCTAGCTCTCATCAATCTGTCCTTGAAATCAGATACATATTTCACCACAGTATGAGGCTCCTCTACTCCTAACCATTTTTCTTTCACCATCCTTAAAGGACCGTTCACCTCATGGCCATACACTAACTCAAATGGGCTGAAACCAGTTGACTCCTGCACACTGTCCCTTAACGCGAATAAGGCTAGTGGCAATGCCTCATCCCACTGAACACTCATCTCCTCACAATACATCCTGAGAGTGTTTTTGAGAGTTTGGTGAAATCTTTCTACACAACCCTGAGACTGAGGGTGATAAGCACTCGACAGTCTCTGTTCAATCTTTAGACCCCTTAGGATTTCCTTGAACGCACGAGAAGTGAAATTACTTCCCTGGTCTGACTGCAACACCTTAGGAATTCCCACCCAGGAGAAAAATTTCACCAGTTCCCTCACAATGTTTTTAGAGTTTATACTCCTGAGGGGAATGGCCTCAGGAAACCTGGATGACATACACATAATAGTCAGCAAGTACTGGTTCCCCCTCCGGGTCCTTGGTAAAGGACCTACACAGTCTATCACCACCTTACTGAATGGTTCCTCGACCACAGGTATAGGATGAAGGGGGGCAGGGCGAATCACCTGGTTCGGCTTGCCCACCTTCTGACACAAACCACAAGTTTTACAAAACTCTTTCACATCACCTCTCACTCTGGGCCAGTAAAAATGACACAGGATCTTTCCTAGGGTTTTTCTGACCCCCAGGTGTCCTGCCAGATTACCTTCGTGTGCCATCTCCAAAATTTTCTTCCTATACACCCATGGCACCACAATCTGCCTTTTCACCATCCAGTGATCGGAGGTTGGGGCTGTCAGGGGCCTCCAACTTCTCATTAATACCCCGTTATTCACGTAGTAGCCCACGTACTCATTGTCAAGCTCACCCAGCCTGTTAGCCTCATTCCAAGCAGACTTCAAGCTTTCATCACTCTCCTGAGCTTTTATCAACTCGTTCTTTTCTACCAGAAAATCAAGGTTGGGCCCCACCTGACCTACAACCGGTCCACCACTCGCGCACTCCGGGTTAGTTCCTTTTTCATCAGGTTCCTCAAACAGAACGCCCAGGCCTTCGTCCTCCTGCGTTGCTCCCTCGGTGTCCATGCGTTCCTTCCGGGCCATCGCTCGGGTCACTGCGCAGACTGGGAACAATTCAGGCACCTCTGCTTCCCCATCTGTTGAGTGAGGGACTGCTGCTGGAGTGGTGGTTTCCGTCATCCCTATCAGAGGATTGTCTACCATCTGAAGTTTAGGGATAACTCGACCTCCAGCCAGGTCGTTCCCAACCAGCATATCCACTCCATCTACGGGCAGTGCCTCCTTCACTCCCACCGTCACCTCTCCAGTGACGTATCCACAGTCCAGCCAAACTTTGTGCAGGGGAATACTGAACTTGCCTCCTGCACCCTTGCATGAGACCTCTCTGCCAGTGCTGGTCTCCTCATTCCATGGGAGTACACTACTTAAGATCAGACTCTGGTTAGCTCCCGTATCCCGAAGGATTCTGATCACCTTCTCTGGACTTCCCTCCACTTTCACTGTGCCCTTACTGGTGAAGTGCTCAAAGCCCTCATCTTTCGGCGGCTCCTCTTGTATCTCTGCATTCATATTCTCCACATACTTTATCAGGTCTCTTTGGGCGGCAACTGCTCCCACTGGCTTCGGCCGTCCCTTCGGACACTGGTACTTCCTATGCCCGCTACTTCCACATCCAAGGCACTTAACTGCACCTTCATCCCCACTACCCTTCTGGTAATAGGTAGTGCTCCTGGGCCTACTCCCATAGGGCGCAGACCTCATGTTGTGGTCGGCTGGCGGGGGCATGGTGTAAGTGTGGGGAAAACTATAGTTGTTAGGGCGGGGCTGGTTTGATCTGTGGACTGATGTCGAGCTCATCTGACTGTCATTCTTATATCTCTGATGACCATCATTTCTGCTGGAGAATGGCTTTCTCCCTTCATGGTGTTCATCTCCGTTCATCCCACGGACCGCACAGTACTTGTCAGCTCTGCGTCCGGCTTCCATCACGTCTTTCACGTCGTGTGATGCGAGCTCACATCTTACACTGAGGGGCATTTGGCTCATAAATTGTTCCATCTGTATAACTCCTTTTACCTCTTCAAGCGTAGTGGCTTCCTCGGCCTTCAGCCACCGGTCCAGTTTAAGGATAACCTCTCGAGCCATCCCGAGATAAGTATCACCTGGGCGTTTTGTCGTCCTGCGGAACCTTTCCCGGTACACATCCGGACATAGAAGGGTTGATCCCAACACCGCTTCCTTTACCACTTCATAATCACGCGCCTCTTGCTCACTCAAATTCACATATACCGCTCGGGCCCTTCCCTCAAATTTAGACTGGACTATTATTGCCCAATCATTTTCATCCCATCCCATCATCTTTGCAGCTTTTTCAAATTGAAAAAAGAAGTTTTCTTCCTCCCCTTCCACAAAGTTAGGCATACTGATGGCCCTTCTCTCTAAATCCCCGTTGCCTTGAGCACCATTTCCTGCCCTGGTCCCGTTCACTTTATTTTTACTTTCTGCTCTAATTTTTTCTATCTCAATCTCCTTTTGCATCTGTATTTGCTCCCTCTTTAACTCCATCTCTTGCTGCTTCTGTTCCCTCTTTAACTCCATCTCTTGCTGTTTCTGTTCTTTCTGCATCTGTATTTGAAGTTTCATTAACTCAAATTTTTCACTACTAGAAAGGCCATCTGTTCCACCAAAAGCACCCAGGTTTATCTCACTGACCCCAGCACCTTCCCCTACACTCTCCTCATCATTATCCTCACTTTCACCACCATCATTTTCAAACCAGCTCCTCTCCACAAGAGCATTTTTCAACTCCGCCTGCATTTCCTCCTTTTTCTTGGATTTCAACTCCACTTGAAACCTCTCAGCCACTGAACACAATTCCTCCTTGGTTAGTGTGTACAGATCATGCACACTTCTCGACAGAAGGAACATCTCAACACGTCTAGCGGCCATGATTACAATCACAACACTCCACAAAATATTCACAAAATATTCCTCCAAATATTCACCACAATAAATGCACAGTTTTAAAGAAATATTTCACACAGGTAAATTCCTCCCAACAACAATCACCATGTAACACTCGTTACACCCCACAAATGTTCAAAAATCCCGGACAGGCCCCCATATTCTGTCACGATCGCCTACTTACCTGCGATCGTACGATACCGGTTATCTCTCCAAGAAAGTGGACGTTACACTGATCCCGGAAAGTTTTAAAGGTCTGGATTTTTAAAGGCTTCGAGTGCCTACCCGACCTATCCGAAATCGTCAGAATTATCTCTTACTCCACCTTTACCTTGACTCAGCACACCTGGAATCACCTCTAATACCAGATTGTTGTTGGGGGGGGGTAGAAAACACGATTATTCCATGTTACAAGCACATATATTAATACTAATAATAATTCACAAACAACATGAGGTAGCACACGTTACTACATGACGTTCTCGTCACTTCCCACGTCACCAGAACCCGTTTACACCTCCACCAGTCACAGAAATGTTTCCCCTCAACCGCAGGAATTTACCCGGACGCCATTTCCGCGTCCCCAGACAATAATTCCCGTATTTCACCTCCTCAAACCTCACAAGAGATTACCATTATCACCAAAGATTACCCATAACACCATAACATCGTCCCCAAAATCACCAGTACACCACAACACCAACTTCCAAGGTTAACACCACAACCTCCACTCACAAAATGGCTGCCAGTTTGACCTATGACCCCTCCCAACAGCGTCACCGGCACAACTCAACAACCGAATTTCAGCGGACAAGAGCTCTTGGTACCACAAAAGACTCACTAACCTGATCCTGGATATCAAGGTTATACCGCTACACCACTGATACCTCCACAAACTCACTCCATCACCAATCCACACCAAGATCCTCCCCTGAGAAACGCCACCTTCTTCCCTACTTCACGACCCAAGGCGTTCTGATTTTTCCCCTCCTTGGAATGTGTTGTTGCCCACTCAAGCTCCCCTCGTTTTCAACGTATTTCACCTCAATTATACTCCCTTCCTTATACATATAAAGATATAGAGAACTTAAATTATGAAGAGAATAATACTACATGATATAAAATGGGTAAATAAGCCTTACACTACTTATAACAATAATAAGGATAATGTCCGAATGGCAGGTAACCGGAACACGGGGACACTAAGAAAACGTGATCCCATTCAAGGTAAACTCGGCCAATAACATGACAATAGTCAGGATGAGAAAGCAGTGTTTAAGAATAAGGGCATTACGGCTGCATGCGCGCACGCACGCATGCACGCGCGCACACACACACACACACACACACACACACAGTGACCTTGCCATGCCAGCAGTGCACACACCGGCAAGGTCAGGTCACCTCGGGTCACTGCCTCCAGAGTAACCTTGCCACACGCGAGACACACCCAGGAATTCCCGACACTTCTCTCTAATGCTCTTAAGGAACATTAACTTCACGCCATGTTTTTTTTTTTTTTCCGAAGCATTTATTTTTTTCATTGCCTCGCCTAGCGCCACTCACTCGCCTTCCTTCCCTTCTTGCTTCCCTCATTATCGCATTTCTCTTTAGCTCGCCAACACGTAGCGTCACTATTACATTCATTATTACCTTTCTATTTATTCTGTCTTACTTTGTCGCTGATTTTCCTTCCCGTTGTTTTGTTTTCTTTTTTGTTGTTTTCTTCCTTCGTTCTGAATTAAATAGTAGTTTTTTTGTTTTTTTTTTGTCTTACCTTATAATACGCTACTACAACTGCTTCCCTTCACTACTAACTTTCTTCAGTATCATAATCATCTTTCCTTAATTTATATCACTCGTTTTTCTTCGTTTTTTTTTTTTTTCTTCTTATTTTCTTCGTTGGACATAACACTTTCCTTGCCTTGCCTTGTACTACGCTGCTATAACCGCTTACCTTCACTACCAACTTCCTTCATCACTACACATGCTTACCCTGTCTCACGTCGTTCATTTCTCCTTTTCTTTTTATTTCGTTCCATATCACACTTGCTTTTACCTTGCCTTGCCTTTCTTTTCACTTCGTTCATTATCACTTGCTTCCCTCGCCTTCCCTAACGCCACTATTATCACTTCCCTTTCTGTTTCGTTCATTTATCACACTTACTTCGCCTTGCCTTACATCACTATTATAATCTTATCACTTTACTTCGTTCATTGCCACATTTCCCTGATCTTTTTCTTTCGGTCATTATCACACCTTCCTTTTTCTTTCGTTCTTTATCACACTTCCCTTTTAATTTCGTTCGATATCACACTGCCTTGCCTTGCCTTGCCTTGTCTTGCGTCACCATTACAGCGTCTCTTTTTGTTTCGTTCGGTATCACACTCGCTTGCGTTTTCACTTTGCCCAGCATTCACTCGCTCATTCACCTCTTGAGAACTCACTATTAAATTCTTACGCTCACCGTCACAGATTATCTTCTCCTCTCAACATTTTGTCAGTCCTTCCTTCTTCTTCTTCTTCCTCCTCTTACTCTTTTCTTTCCTCCTTTTTCTTTTTTTTTCTCTCTCTCTTCATTTTACTGTACGTATATCCATCCATCTATTTTGCTTCACAATTTCATCGTCTATTTCTTTTCTTTCTCTCTCGCCTTATCTCCTTAACTTGGTGCATTTTCTCTCTACATATATTTTCTTATCAATTTCTCGCAGTCTTGCAATTTATTCTTCTCTCATAATATTCTTTTTATAACATCTTAGCTCTCAGTCTTCGTTTTTTCTATATATTTTCTATTTTGTTGCGCTTCCTTTCATCACACTATCTTTTTATTTTACGGTGTCAAATAACTTCGTTGTTGTGACGCATTAACATTTATCAATTAATCACTACTTCCTATTTCATCAACACACGCACTCTCTCTCTCTCTCTCTCTCTCTCTCTCTCTCTCTCTCTCTCTCTCTCTCTCTCTCTCTCTCTCTTTCTCATATAAAACCTTCTCCCCCCTCCTCCTCCTCCACCTCTTTCTACTCCTCTTCCTCCTTCACCCTTCATACAAACACCTTTTTATGGAATGCAACAGGAGAGCAAAAAAAAAAAAATAACAAAAAACCCTCGTGGTGTTTATAAATGCAAGAAATGTCTCCGCCCTCCTCTGAATCACAAAAAGAGAATGTGAGATATACCAAAATGGAGATCATATTTTCTTTATCTCTTAACACTTTTTTTTTTTTTTTTTTTTACAGTACATTTGTATGCGAGCGAGTGTTTACATCAAGCGTTGCCACACCTATAACAGGATCAGACACCCTTCCTCTCGCCTGCCTTGGGATTATACTGAGACACTCGCGATGGATCATTAATGGCAGGTTTGGATCCGGACAATGGACTTCACTCTCTCACTCACTCACTCACTCTACTCACTCTACATGCCCGACCCGCTAAGGAAAGAGTTTGGTGAGAAAGTTAAAGGAAAAAAAGGGTGATTGTTTGCGCGCGTGTGTGTGTGTGTGTGTGTGTGTGTGTGTGTGTGTGTGTGTGTGTGTGTGTGTGTGTGTGTGTGTGTGTGTGTGTGTGTGTGTGTGTGTGTGTGTGTGTAGACATGAAAAACAATAGACAACTGAACAAAAAAAGCCACACACGAGACAGATAACCTGACATAACACACACACACACACACACACACACTAACAGCCTCAAACCACGCACACATCTTTCCCTCAAAACACCATACATCGTCTACTTCAGCGCATCAACAACCTCTATCATTGCTCCATCATCCCCTCAAAACATCATTTATTCTCTCCTTCAACACACACACAACTCACCAGAACCTGTCTCACTACATGTAGCAAGTTGGACGAGGTGCCTTCCCCGCCGTGCACGCCCGCCTCACCCTCCTGACAGCTTGACATACCCGCTAAGGCCCCGTCCCTCGAAGCCCCAGCCTGACACGAGAACTGGTTCGCCCGCAGTAAGACAGAGCAGCGGGGTCCCACAAGAGAGAGGCACCGTGTTACATGATAATTAGGGTAACGAACTGCTTTTGTTGTTTAGGTTTCTCTCTCTCTCTCTCTCTCTCTCTCTCTCTCTCTCTCTCTCTCTCTCTCTCTCTCTCTTTTGATGACCTAGCGTTGTCCTTTTTTCCATTCGCTTTGCTCACGTCAACATGAAAGGCTGCACACACACACACACACACACACACACACACACACACACACACACACACACACACACACACACAGGCGGTTCGTAACGACGCCAAAAAAATTCGCATCAAACACACAGGGAGAGTCGCAAACTTTCTTGATTGTCCCCCTCCTTGTGCTTAATTATTCTCTCTCTCTCTCTCTCTCTCTCTCTCTCTCTCTCTCTCTCTCTCTCTCTCTCTCTCTCTCACACAACTTTTGTCTCGAGTTATCTTAATCTCCCGCGCAATCTCTCTTCATCTCCTCCTCCTCCTCCTCCTCCTCCTCCTCCTCCTCCTCCTCCTCCTCCTCCTCCTCCACTCCCCATCACTCACTCCAAGCAACTACCACCTCAGGTAGAAAAAAATAAATAAATAAATAAATACAAATGTTACAAAGCCACACAGAATTAAGCATCAGTCACTTACATCTCTCTCTCTCTCTCTCTCTCTCTCT
>NC_087152.1:4102500-4107500 GCF_035594125.1 Scylla paramamosain | reverse complement strand
TTTTTTTCCTTCCTTCCTTCCCCTTTCCTGTCTTTTCCCATTCCTTCCTCAAAGCGGTTTAATATTTTCTTTCATTTTCTCTCTCTCCTTCCTTCCTTTCTTTTTTTCTTTCTTTCTTTCCTCCATTCCTCCCTTAAAGTTACAACATCTCCTTTCCTTTCTTCCCTTCCTCTTTCTCTCCCTTGTATTCTTTCCTGAAACCTCTATTGCATCTCCCTTTCCTCCCTTCCTTCCTTCCTTCCTTCCTTTCTTTCCAAAGCTTTCATCTACTATCACGGCACATTTCTCTTCTTCTTTTATTATATTCTCTCTCTCTCTCTCTCTCTCTCTCTCTCTCTCTCTCTCTCTCTCTCTCTCTCTCTCTCTCTCTCTCTCTCTCCCAGCGCCTTACACGTGTAGTACAAGCTTCACGTTTTCTCTCGCTCACACAAAGGTCGCGCCAACAGAAAGGCAAGAGGCGTCATAAAGTTGCGGGCTTTACAGAGCCAGTCTTATAATACAGGTTGTCCGGGCTGGCAGGTCTCTCTGGCTTAAGTACTATTGGTTTTAGCACAGGAATCCCCACCGTCTCTCTCTCTCTCTCTCTCTCTCTCTCTCTCTCTCTCTCTCTCTCTCTCTCTCTCTCTCTCTCTCTCTCTGAATTTGGTGATTGTTTTTATTTTTTATTTGTTTTTTTATCTATTTTTATTATTTTTTTCTTTTCTTTTGCGAATATTAACTCGGTTTTTTTTTTTTTTAATGTTGTAGATTTTACCTTTACTGTGATTTTTTTTCCTTGTTTCGTTGTAGGTAGACACGTTACCTCTCTCTCTCTCTCTCTCTCTCTCTCTCTCTCTCTCTCTCTCTCTCTCTCTCTCTCTCTCTCTCTCTCTCTCTCTCTCTCCTCTATTTCTGAAATATTTCATTTAATTCGATTCTGATTAGGTACATTTAATTTTCATTTATTTCCATTACAAGATGCGACTCAGATTTACAACACTGCTATTACTATCATTACCATCATCGCTATTACTGTTCCTCTCACAACACTATCCTTGCCACTACTAAATTATCAGCATCAACCTCCGTGTCACGAGTCGAGGCGGGGAGGCAGTACAGTACAGCAGGCCTGCGGGAGGCGGAGGGGACGGAGAGCCCTAATTAAGAGGCCTTCTCACATTCCGGGGAGGCACCTTCGCCCCGCCATTCACTGGGGTCACGCAGCCGACCAAGAGGCCCCGCGGGAACTGCCTGCTGGGGACCACAACGAGGAGGCCGAGAGAGGACTGGGAGAGGCTGGGGGAGGCTGGGGACTCTGTGGAATATGTCTCTCTCAGCCTACTTCTTCGCCCTCCTTCCTCAACACTGCGCCTCCTCCTTCACTACCCAGGACGCGGGAGGAGGAAGGGTTGGGAAGGCTGAGAATGAGAAGTACGTACTGTAACGAATATTTGTCACTCTCTCTAACCTCCTCCTCCTCCTCCTCCTCCTCCTCCTTCATCTTCCTTCACTATGCAAGACTAAGGGCAAGGGGGGACGTCGGGAAGTTGGGGAGTAAGTATTGTAACGAATATTTGTCACTCTAACCTTGTCCCCCTCCACCTCCTCCTCTCCTCTTCCTCCTCTCCTCCTCCTTCTCCACTACCACTTTTTTTATTCTCCTCCACACTGCGCCTCCACCTTCACTATGCAGGACATGGGACGGAAAGAAGTTGGGGAGGCTGAGGAAGAGGTGTTGTGACTTGAATATTTGTCCCTCTCCTCCTCCTCCTCCTCCTCCTCCTCTTTCACTTTCCTCCCCACTTCCACCTACAGTCGTACAAATACCCATGACATATTAACACCCCAGCAACCTTTTTATACTCTCCCTTACAAATTAACTGTAGATTACACCTCACATAATCATCTTTTACACCGTAGTAAGATTTTCTCTAAGGTAGCGTATGCAGCAAAAATAAATCGATAAATGTATATAAAAAAAAAACAGGTCCGTGAAGTTAATTCCTGTTTGAACTCCCCCCCCTTGTAAATCAAATACAAGTGAATAAATAAAAATCATTCACTGCCCAATACATCACAAGTTTACAAGTATCTCCCAGCCTCACTCTTCCGCCGTCACACCTTCCTCCCCGCCCAGCCCAGCCAAGCCACCAGCCACCAGCCGACCGCCACCAGCCGCTCTCCTTCCTTCCTTGCCCTCTCCTCCCCCCTAGCCCCGCCACGTGAGACACACACGCCGTCCTGCCCTAGGCTACGCTCCCTGCTCCCTCAGGCTTGACGGGGGAGCCAGGCAACAGCAGGAAGGAAGGAATGAGGGAAGGGGGAAGAGGAAGTGAGTGAGGTAACGGTGGGAGGGAGGAGGAGGGAGAAGGGAATAACGGAGGGATAAAAAGAGGTGTAGGAGGAGGAGGAGGAAAGGTTGAAAAGGTGAGTAAGTGACAGAGGGAAGAGAGGGAAAGGAGAGAAATTGGAGGTGGTTATGTTGGAATGAGGAGAGGTGAGGAGAGACAGATGGGAAAAGTAGGTGTGAAGGGAGGAGGGGAAAGATAAAAGTAGTAGTAGTAGTAGTAGTAGTAGTAGTAGTAGTAGTAGTAGTAGTAGTAGTAGTAACATTGACAAAAATAAGAACAAGAAGAGGAAGGAGGAGAAGGAGGCGGTAGAGAGAGAGAGAGAGAGAGAGAGAGAGAGAGAGAGAGAGAGAGAGAGAGAGAGAGAGAGAGAGAGAGAGAGAGAGAGAGAGAGAGAGAGAGAGAGCTGCGTACGTACAGTGAGTGAGAAAGGGAAAGCGACGCAAGGAAGGGAGATGACACGATAAAAGGAGAGAGAGAGAGAGAGAGAGAGAGAGAGAGAGAGAGAGAGAGAGAGAGAGAGAGAGAGAGAGAGAGAGAGAGAGAGAGAGAACAGACACCATGCCATTCAGATATGGAAGGAACAGAACTTCGCCATCACCAACCCCTGACCTACGTAGTGCTGTAGGAAGGGATGACGCACCACGACTGACCTTGATGGCGAGACTCCCACGAGACGAAGAGAAGCGAGCGTACCCAGTGAGCACCGAGACACCAGCACGGGCGCCTCCTCACCCAAGGCAGCAAGGGTAAACACTAAGGCAAGGACGGCACGAGTGGAGTAACCTGCTTGCTATCCTTAAGAACACTAGGACTTGAGAAAATAAGGGGAGTTGCAGGAAGCCATCAGGTCTACACGTGGCATCCCTGTTTGAATCTTATATATTTCCACTTATCATCTCTATCTACCCGTACCTGTTTATCTACTACTACTACTACTACTACTGTAAACCTTTCCACTGTGATATGCAACGATTCCCGACGCTAATATCAATACACACACACACATTGGCCACTACCACCACCACCACCATCACCACCACGACCACGAACAGCAGCAGCAGCAACAATACTAACTTTTAATTCAGTGTACGGAACCTTTACGAGTCCCCACAAGAGAGAAAAAGGAGGATTGAAATAATACAAGAGAATATTTACCACTTCCCAGCCACTACAGTCTCTCAAAGTGGCTCTACAACAATAGAAAATGTCTTAGGGTATTCTCTGATTGGGGACAGATGCGTTGAACTGAAGGGGAAGAGTTAATGAAAGACACGCGTACCAGTGAAAGTGTTGCAGTAAATCACCACCTACATTCCTTCCTTCCTTCCTTTCCTTCTTTTTTCTCTTCCTCTCTACCTGTCTCCTTTTTATTCTTTTCTCATATCTGCATCATCTCTCTTTTCTTGCTACTTTATCACTTCCATCTCCATCTCCTATTCCTTCTTCTCTCTATTTGTCTCTATCTCTTCCCATTCCTTCGTCGTATCTCTGCATCATCACCTTATTTTCCTTCCTCCTCGATCATTGCTACCATCATAAGCCCCTTCCTTCTCTCTCCCTCTCCCACTGCTTTTCCTTCCTTATCTTCCATCACTACCATCGTCATCGTCTCCTTCCCTGTTCCTTGTCACCTTTCCATCATCTTCCATTTATGCCTTGCTGACTGATGCCACTTGTTTTACTTCCCTCGAATCTGTGACTACTTTGGCTCCTCCTTAAGCTTAGTCAAAGGTCTAGAGAAAGTTTCTGAAGGGGATGAGTTCGAGAGACACCAGTTCACTTACTCTTGTTTTAAATCGTAGTAAGGTTTTCCTTGGCGTGGTGTGCGTAACAAAATATAAGATTAAAATGAAGAAATGAACTGTTTCGTGAGGTTTGTGATTGTCCGAGCTCTCGTAAATAATTGAATAAGGTAAATGAATGAATAAGTGAATAAACTCCTTCTCCACTGATTAAGTAGTATTATTTTTGTTTAGTTAAATCGTCATGGGTTACTGAAGTGAATATATTAACGAGTGGCATGCAGTCATTAGCAGTTAAAGAGTTAAGTATAATCTCTCTCTCTCTCTCTCTCTCTCTCTCTCTCTCTCTCTCTCTCTCTCTCTCTCTCTCTCTCTCATGCTAAGACATTTCCTGCAGCGTCTTGTTTCTCCCTGTGCTGTTCATTAAGTCTGCCTCTCGCTCCTCCCCCGTCCACTCCTCCCACCTCCCCTCACCACGTTTTCTTTTTTCATTCTTTCTCTCTTCTTTCTTTACTTGCTCTCATATTCATCTCCTGCTTTACATATAATTAGTTAACACTGGATTAGTTGCCTCTCTAGATGTACTCTCTCTCTCTCTCTCTCTCTCTCTCTCTCTCTCTCTCTCTCTCTCTCTCTCTCTCTCTCTCTCTCTCTCTAAGGAGCAGATGAGTTTCACGTTACGTTATTCAGTTTCGAATCTAAATCTGCTACATATTTATTCACCTCCATTCCCTTTCCTCCCTTCTTTCCTTTTTATTTTCTCTTCCTCTCTCCTTCCTTCCTTCCTTCCTTCCTTCCCTCCTTCCTTCCTTTTCTCACAAATTTACGTATTTTCGTCGCAACCCCTCGACACACACACATTTTCTCTCTCTCTCTCTCTCTCTCTCTCTCTCTCTCTCTCTCTCTCTCTCTCTCTCTCTCTCTCTCT
>NC_087152.1:4090000-4097500 GCF_035594125.1 Scylla paramamosain | reverse complement strand
TCCTCCTCCTCCTCCTCCTCCTCCTCCTTTTCTTCCTCTTCCTTTCTTCTCAGTAACTAAAAATTAACTTAATGTCTCGAAACACACACGTCCGCTTAATGAGAGAGAGAGAGAGAGAGAGAGAGAGAGAGAGAGAGAGAGAGAGAGAGAGAGAGAGAGAGAGAGAGAGAGAGAGAGAGAGAGAGAGAGGCATCCCTGAACCGTATAATGAAGGACTGCGGAGGAAAAACTACTAGGGAGGGAAAAACGACCGGAGAGAGAGAGAGAGAGAGAGAGAGAGAGAGAGAGAGAGAGAGAGAGAGAGAGAGAGAGAGAGAGAGAGAGAGAGACGTCTAGGAAAAGAGAAGAGAAAATAAGAGAAAAGAGAAGAGTATTGTAATAATAGATCGAGGAAGTGCAAGTAAAATAAGGTGGGAGAGAGAGAGAGAGAGAGAGAGAGAGAGAGAGAGAGAGAGAGAGAGAGAGAGAGAGAGAGAGAGAGAGAGAGAGAGAGAAATATCACCATCTGCCCACCCACAATGCACGTACTCCTGCCTCTACGCGAGCTCATTGACGGTGACGCTGATGGTGATGGTGATGACAGAGGAATGAGATGGAAGGAGGAGGAGGAGGAATACAAAGGAATACAAAGGAAAGCCAAACAGCAACAGACCTTTTAGGAGGAGGAGGAGGAGGAGGATGTTGGAAGGAAAGGGTTATAGAAGTGGTGAGAGTAATGGAAATAGACAGAGAGATAGAGAGAGAGAGAGAGAGAGAGAGAGAGAGAGAGAGAGAGAGAGAGAGAGAGAGAGAGACTCCACCCTTACACTCATGTACTTCAGACCTTCCTAATTTATTCTTACACTACTCGAGTCTAAGCGAGTAATAATTTCTCGCCACCTACAATTCTACTCTGCGCTGTCACAACAAACGCATCTTATGAATTTTCCCTCCTCTCTACCCTAACTTAACCTTCCCTCCTTCCCATCCTCCCCTCTCTACCTCTCTCTCTCTCTCCACTTCTTACTTCGTCCCCACTTTGCAAATCTAGGGTTTATTTACGTTAGATGCAAATGTATGAGACAAGTAGTATTTATGAAGGCAAGATTCCCCTCTTTATACTACACGCTCCTCTACTCTCTCTCTCTCCCTTCTCCCTTCTCCCCTCTTCCTCCTCCTCCTCCTCCTCCTCCTCGTGCTTTCTTTTCCTCTCACCTCAGCTCAGCATCTTAAAAAAAAACCTCCACCTCATCATATCTCTCTCTCTCTCTCTCTCTCTCTCTCTCTCTCTCTCTCTCTCTCTCTCTCTCTCTCTCTCGCAGAACTGGGAGTTGTAAATCCTATGTTAATCTACTCCGTTTCTCACTTTTTTTTTTAATTTCTTTAGCGCCTCTTCTTTTTTTCGCCTCCTTCTCTTCCTCCTCCTCCTCCTCCTCCTCCTCCTCCTCCTCATCCTAATGTTCCTCTGCTGGTGTTCTATTCGCTCTTCCTTCTAGTTATTTTCCTTTTCTTAAATCGTCGTCTTCCTCTTCCTCAAATTATTGCATTTTCTCTCTTTCTAGGTTTGACTTTCTACCTATCTTTGCTCCACATCTCTCTCTCTCTCTCTCTCTCTCTCTCTCTCTCTCTCTCTCTCTCTCTCTCTCTCTCTCTCTCTCTCTCTCTCTCTCTCTCTCTCTCTCTCGTGTGTCAAGCGCATTAACATTTTTCCTCCACCCAGAGAGAGAGAGAGAGAGAGAGAGAGAGAGAGAGAGAGAGAGAGAGAGAGAGAGAGAGAGAGAGAGCCTGTGTGTGTGTAAATGGAGAAAGGAAGAGAAGTCGGCGAGATGAGAGAGAGAGAGAGAGAGAGAGAGAGAGAGAGAGAGAGAGAGAGAGAGAGAGAGAGAGAGAGAGAGAGAGAGAGAGAGAGAGAGAGAGACCTCAGCTTCACTTCCTCCTGTACGTTACTTTTTTTCTCCTTTTCCTCTTTTTTTAATCCAATCTGACTCATCAACACACACACACACACACACACACACACACACGTCCACTCAATGTTCGGTTCCACTTCCTGATCCACCCACTTATCCCTTCCTCCTCTGTTTCGCCTCCACCTACGTATTTCCACATCATCCCTTCTGTATCATCACCACCACCACCACCACCACCACCACGACCACCACCACCACTACCTATTCACAACCTTTTTTTTTCATCCATCTCTCTCTCTCTCTCTCTCTCTCTCTCTCTCTCTCTCTCTCTCTCTCTCTCTCTCTCTCTCTCTCTCTCTCTCTCTCTCTCTCTCGTCTCTTCCTGTTTTTACCACATCAAACAGGGAGGGAGACAGGAGAGGAGGGACGGAGCGAGCATTGTGCAGATGGGTGATGGTGGTGGTGGTGGTGGTGGTGGTGGTGGTGGGATATAATTGCTTTGTAAGTAGACTGACCGCTAGATCAACGGCGGGGTCAGGGTTCACCTCCATCATACCTGTGCTGGCTGATTGGCTGCTATCTGGCTGCTGCAGGTAAGGTAAGGTAAGGTAAGGTGGGTGGGAAGCTGATCATGGTGGTGGTGGTAGTGGTGGTGGTGGTGGCGGTAATTTACTCTAAGACTGGTTGTGTGTGGTGGTGGTGGTGGTGGTGGCGGTGGCGGTGGTGGTGGTGTGGTTGGTGGTGTGTGCGTTTATATTGTCAAGGTGGAATCTTCGTTTTGCATAAGTTCTCCCTTCAGGCAATTTTTTTTATCACACGCTTTGCATTTTACTCACAAGAATTCAACATGTGATGACTTAGATTAGGTTACGTTAAGTTAGGTTAGCTTAGGTTAGGTTAGGGTTAGCTTAGGTTATGTTAGCTTAGGTAAGGTTAGGTTAGGTCAGGTTAGGTCAGGTCAGGTTAGGTTAGGTTAGGTTAGGTTAGGTTAGGTTAGGTTAGGTTAGATTAGATTAGATTAGATTAGATTAGATTAGATTAGATTAGGTTAGGTTAGGTTAGGTTAGGTTAGGTTAGGTTAGGTTAGGTTACGTTAGGTTAGGTTAGGTTAGGTTAGGTTAGGTTAGCTTAGGTTAGGTTAGGTTAGGTTAGGTTAGGTTACGTTAGGTTAGGTTAGGTTAGGTTAGGTTAGGTTAGGTTAGCTTAGGTAAGGTTAGGTTAGGTTAGGTTAGGTTAGGTTAGGTAAGGTTAGGTTAGGTTAGGTTAGGTTAGGTTAGGTTAGGTTAGGTTAGGTTAGGTTAGGTTAGATTAGATTAGCTTAGCTTAGCTTAGCTTAGGTTAGGTTAGGTTAGGTTAGGTTAGGTTAGGTTAGATTAGATTAGATTAGATTAGATTAGATTAGGTTAGATTAGGTTAGGTTAGGTTAGGTTAGGTTAGGTTAGGTTAGGTTAGGTTAGGTTAGGTTAGGTTACGTTAGGTTAGGTTAGGTTAGGTTAGGTTAGGTTAGGTTAGGTTAGCTTAGGTAAGGTTAGGTTAGGTTAGGTTAGGTTACGTTAGGTTAGCTTAGGTAAGGTTAGGTTAGGTTAGGTTAGGTTAGGTTAGGTTAGGTTAGCTTAGGTAAGGTTAGGTTAGGTTAGGTTAGGTTAGGTTAGGTTAGATTAGCTTAGGTTAGGTTAGGTTAGGTTAGGTTAGGTTAGGTTAGGTTAGGTTAGCTTAGCTTAGGTTAGGTTAGGTTAGGTTAGGTTAGGTTAGGTTAGATTAGCTTAGGTTAGGTTAGGTTAGGTTAGGTTAGGTTAGGTTAGGTTAGCTTAGGTAAGGTTAGGTTAGGTTAGGTTAGGTTAGGTTAGGTTAGGTTAGGTTAGCTTAGGTAAGGTTAGGTTAGACTACGTTACGCTCCGCTACATAAGAACATCAGAAAATAAGGAAGCCACAAGATGCCATCACACAACCTTCACGTGGCAGTCACTCTATAAAACAAGCCTACAGAATTCTATCATCCCGATCCATAAACTTGTCTAATCGTTAAGTTACAGTTGGTTATCAAGGCAGTAATAAGTATTTTGAGCGAGTTTTCATGGAGGAATCTGCGTCGGTAGAATTAACTTGAGCAAAATATACACAGAAGCTTTTGGCGGTGGGGGGAAGGAATGGCCCTGAAGGAATAAATGCAGGAGGAGCAAGTTAATTTGGGGTTGGTGTGGGTTTGGTTAGATGTGTGTGGCTCTGGTTACATGATATCTTTGGTTACTTCGATGTTGATTTTAATATAGCTGTTTTAGTGTGACCGGGACTGAACGCGATGTTACTGTCATGTAAGTAACTAAGTCATGTAAGTAGGTAAGTGTAAGGATGGGGATGATAGGTGGAAATAGGTAGGTATATTAATTTTCATACAGGGACGGCCACGTGTAGGCCTGATGTCTTCTTGCAGCTTCCCTTATTTCTTATGTTCCTATGCTCTTAAGTGGGCAGTGGCAAAGGGCTATAAAATGATAAAATAATAATAATAATAATAATAAACGCCCTCTAGAGTGCCTGTCCCTAAAGAAAAGCGCCAAAAAAGGTCACTCAGAATTGAAGCGTCTAGGAGGAAATACACAGTGCCTTCTTTTTTTTTTTTTTTCATTAATTTTCTATTTATTTTTGTTCGGGGTTAGGTTAGGCTTGACTGGATTATTTTTGGTTTCATCGTTTTACTATGAAAGGAACAATGTTGATAGTTTTAGAAGAGATAATGTTGGGGTTTTCATCTCCTTCTTCTCCTTTTATTACGGCTGCTTCTGGCTTGATTGCGCTGATGTGGGCCGCTGATGCTGGGCCGCTGGTGTTGGGCGTGGACTGAGCAGCGCGCTAAGTACTTCAAACTCTATAAACGACATAATCTTCCGTGCTTTTATGTACACGTTTTAAGCATGTAGTCCCTTTAAGCTTTCCTCTGATGGTCTGGCTGGGCTTCAGTGCACTAGGTATATATATGGACTGACCACAACTTCATTCCTTCATCCCCTTTACTGGTAGACTCTGCAACTCTCTGCCTGCATCTGTATTTCCCCTTTTCTACGCCCTGACCTTCTTTAAGAGAGGAGTTTAAAGACACCTCCAGGCATGAATTGGCTCTTGTTAAGTATTATTTTGTTCATGAGAGACAGTAAGCGAGCCATTTTTCCTCTCGAATTTGTTTTCACTCTAGTCTTCCTATCTTGTGCGTAAATAAGTAAATAAAATAATGAATAAAATAATGATAGGAACGGAACTGGCTTTGATTTACAACTGGCAGCTTCGAGTGTCTTGGTGAGATTTCACACACACTTAAACAAAGGAAGTAATAAAAATAAAACAGTGCGCTGCGACAGATGGAGTGAGTGTGTGGCCGTAAATCTGCAGCGTGATCTGTGGCGTCTGCTTTTATGACTGATAAGCTAACTGGCTGACTGGCGCAGGAATGTAACGACCGGGGGAGACTATGCACCTGAACAACTGACAAGACAGACTGGCTAAAGTAGCAGGCTGAATTGCCGAATAACTGACGCTGATTGACTTACACTGAAAAAAAAAAAACTAACCTAACTTGACTAACTGACCTACTAAATGACTGACTTACTGAGAAATCTGAAACACTAACTGACAAACTGGCCGAGTGAATAACCGCTGAGAAATCTGGAAGACTAACTGGCTGACTTAACTACTGAATGACTTACTGACTCACTGACTACTGGAGGACATTTTAAAGCCACCCACATCAGTACGGAGAGACAAAACCGACTAATCTTCCCTCAATCTCATACCAGAGCACCTCACACTCTTTTAATCCCCTTAGAAACGCCCCTGCTTATCCCTCCATCCCTCCCTACCTGCCGCCGTGTTTGTGGTGAGGCTGAGCGGCATCGTGGGCGTAGGAGCGTAAGAGCGTGAGAGCGTGTAGTAAAAGTTCATGCAGTGTGAAGGGCGGGGGTCAGAAGGGGTAGCGGGACTAACGCCTTCGAGGAACTCCAGTGAACCTTTATAGTGTCCTCGGGCGGCGGGAACGAGCAAGGCGAGACCTGTTGGCCCAGTGCTGCGGCGGGAGAGCCTCATGGGAACATCCGTGGCTGCATTCTCAAACTTTTCAGCGTCTCGCCTCGGCTTCTTTTTAAACAGGATGTCATGGAAGTTATTTGAAGTGGGGAAGTGGGGTTTCCAAGGGTGTTTTCGTGATAGTTGAGGAATTTTTAAGGCTGTTTTCCATGATTTTAGTGATGGCTTGATAAGGATTCTACACCGCCAATGGAAAAACGCCCATCATAACCTGACTAATCTCCTCTGTGGCATCTGAATATTGCCTTAATGAAAGCCCATGGGCACAGGTAAGTTTTCTCAGGCGACACGGGTTAAACAAAGGAACACAAAGGAAGAATTAACATCATTACATAGTTAACCCTTAGGAGGTATTTCGAGCTATGTTGTAATTATCTAAGGTAAGAGATGCGAGGAAAAAGAAAAGAAAGCTCCTGCCGTGGAGAGAGAGAGAGAGAGAGAGAGAGAGAGAGAGAGAGAGAGAGAGAGAGAGAGAGAGAGAGAGAGAGAGAGAGATTCAAAACAGTTACTGAGGTAAGAATTGGAAGTCCAAACAATTTATACAACTAAACTGATCCATTTTTCCCTCTGTTCTACACATTATCAAGACTAGACACTGTGGGGACTACTTATTCTTAATCCTTTTAGCATTTTTCCCTTTCTTTCCCTCCATTCTAACTGCAGTCGTGTACAAATGAATAGAATTAATCAAGTTCTTGTTCTGTATTCAGGAGAAACCCGTCAGGCCGATAATTGGCGGGCCAGCGGAGGCATGGGGCGATCAGGACGCAGACGGGGAGGGCGGGAGCAGGCCAGGCACCGCTGTGGGGGTAACGGGACAGTCTGGTCATAGAGCCGCAAGCCGAACCCCATTACTCCTCTTCTGCAGGATGAATGAGGCTGTCACACATGCGCACAGGGAGGAGGAGGAGGAGGAGGAGGAGGAGGAGGAGGAGGAGGAGGAGGAGGAGGAGGAGGAGGAGGCGTAGAATTCCCGACGGCAAGTAAGCAGTAGACCGTGGGAAAGAGCCGGAGCTTAACGTTCATCTATTAGTTTTATGAGCAAAAATAAAATTACATCACTGAGTACAAACAGTAGATAGCATATAAAGCTTACCCATTCCTGTACCTATTCCTGACCGCATTCCCAACACCCCCTGAGCATCGAATACACACCTGAGATCATACAGAGTGCATTAACTCCAATACCCTTTCTTGACTGTAACCCTAACCTCCCCTAAACACTTCACACTATACGAGACGCACGTAATCAATAAAATATACCAAAAGATACCACCATGAACCAGTAAAACCGTAAGACGCAGCAATAAAACCCGAAGGAGCCAGGAAGCGCACCACCACCACCACACCACCACCACCACCACCACAGGTAAACAATGTCTCAGCTAACCGAGGAAACCCGAGACACGTGCCCCCTAAAGGTCCCTCCCACGCGGCACGGACCCTCTACCTGGCAGTGCGCTCCCCTGACAGCCCGGCCACCCGTAAACCCAACATCCTGACAGCCCAAGAGCAGCCAGTTTGTCAGCGGGTCGAT
>NC_087152.1:4035000-4082500 GCF_035594125.1 Scylla paramamosain | reverse complement strand
CCTCCTGTTGTGCTTCACGTATCCTCGTATATGTACCACAAAGAGACTCGTGAAGCACCAACGTGTGATTTACGAGTTGTTTTTGTTTCACTTTCCTCCTTTTTCGCTAGAAGTGGAAGCTAAAGGCCGCGGTGTTCTAGGGAAGGTATACCGTACGTCGCGCCGCCCACGGATAATTGATAACACCTGCGACTTACGAGTGACGAAGACGAGGAGGAGGACAAGGAGGAAGAGGGTATGTACGGTGGGAGGGGGAAAGAATGACAATGGGTGTGTACAGTTCGCGCGTCACGGTTTAATTATTGCTCTTGTTGTGAGTATAATGTTTACACGCTGCAGCTGCTGAGGTGGCGATGCTCTGATTGGATTGGAGTTGACGCTTTCCACGACCTTCTTCCCCCTTCTTATTCCTCCTCCTCCTGCCACTACTGTTATTTCTACAACCACCACCACCACCACCACAATAACAACAACAACAACAACAACTATAGCTTACGAACTGGTACCTTCAGTGAGCCTTTTCTTTCCTTCTTTCTTTCTCTTTCTTTCTTTTTCTTTTTTTCTTTTTTTTTTCTTTTTTGCCTTTTTTGCAGCCCTCGGCCAGTCCTTCATACATTAAAAATAAATAAATAGATAACGTAGCATCATACGTCTGCTGCTTTAGATGAAACAGCGTAACTTACCACAAACAGCCTGATAAGAGAGGGACAAAAAAAAAAAGCTGTTTATTCGTCCTTTGCATTTAACTACAACCACTCACGCCACTTACATATGCTGCCACCACACCACAACACTACTACCGCCAGAACTAATGTCTGTTTGCGAGGCAGGGCACACGTAAGGGTGAACCATTAACGCCGCAACCTCCCTGGCAGCACAAGCACGCATATTCGCATACCTCCTTACATACTACACGCAGCAGCCATCACAGACGTCGCGGTACGAACCCATAACACAAGCGTGAGTTACCGCATCATCGTCACCATCGTCGCCACTACCTAATACTGCCTCCACTGCCGACGAAGAAGGAAAATAATATAAAGGAAATGATTACGATTATGAATACTCGCACGATGAACAAAATATTAATGGTAAGAGGAGTATGACTGACCAAGTTAAAGTGAAACGAGAACCAAAACAAGAAAAGGGAATTAGAAGATAAATTGGAATAAAACAAGTGAAAGAATGTCAAGTAGAAGGAGGAGGAGGAGGAGGAGGAAAAAAATAAAAGACGAGGGCTAGAAGAACAAGAAAAACAACAACAACAACAATAACAACAACAACAATAACATAAGCGACACCACAACAATACGCTGGGTCATTAATATTTACACAGCATTACGCGACGCCGGTACAGTGATGTATTGCTGGCGCACCGATGATTTACCGCGGAGCATCACACACACACACACACACACACACACACACTGTACCACCACTGTCTTGTGCTCGAAAACATTGTTACTCTCTTGTTTTTATACGCGACGCTGAATATCACAATGATTCTTTTTTTTTTCTTTTTATAAGTGGTAGATAGATAGAAAAGTGAATTTTCCTTAATGTCACTGGACTACACACACACACAGTGACCTAAGGGAGCCGCATCACTCTGTCTTGTCGTAATAGTGGCGGTGGTGGTGGTAGTAGTAGTAGTAGCAGTAGTAGTAGTAGTAGTAGTAGTAGTAGTAGTAGTAGTAGTAGTAGTAGTAGTAGTAGTAACTGTTGTTGTTGTTGATGTTGTTGCAATACCAGTAGTAGTAATAGCAGTAACAGTAATAACAGTAGCAGCAACAGTAGCAGCAGTGGTAGCCGTCGTGGTCGTCGTCATCGTGGTCGCAGCAGTCGTCACCTTGGCAGCGGCCTTTGACGGAGGGCAGGAGCCGACGGGACGTTCCTCAGAAAGATTCAATATTCACGAGCACACATCGACCCGCGGCTGCCGAACGGACGGACGGACGGCGGCCCGCTCAGAGACGCCAGAGATGGATGGGGCGAAAACCGAGCGTGGTGCGGCGAGGTGTGTGTATGTGTGTGTGTGTGTGTATGTGTGTACGCGACCACTGAGTTATGTAGACGAGTGTGTACAGACGTTTACTGGTGGAGTACCTTCATATTTGTTCTAATGTGCTTTGTTTTGCTAGTAGTGTGCTCTCTCTCTCTCTCTCTCTCTCTCTCTCTCTCTCTCTCTCTCTCTCTCTCTCTCTCTCTCTCTCTCTCTCTCTCTAAAGGAAAGCTTTTAAGATTCTGAAAGGACACGTAAAAGACAACTAACTTACATTCATTTGATCCCAACTTCGCGATCAAGAGGAGCAAGTAATGGCAAATGAGAGAGAGAGAGAGAGAGAGAGAGAGAGAGAGAGAGAGAGAGAGAGAGAGAGAGAGAGAGAGAGAGAGAGAGAGAAGGCTTACATGCTTTGCCTACGAGTACACACAAGTAAAGTATTGTATAATGCAAGAAACCGCAATTTTTATCCCAGACCAAATGTTATCCCTGAATATCATGAAGCGAGGCGTGATTCACCGACAGCAAACACTTACACCAACAAGGAAAGAGAGAAGAGGATGAGAATGCGAGGAGGAGGAGGAGAAAGTGAGACTGAAAGGCGATAACGACAAAAACGGAAATAAAAAAAATAAAAATAAAACAATGATTAATAATGAATGGGAAAAAAATAAGAATAACTTTTAAATTCACGATAATGACTAATATATAAAAGAAAGGAAGCAAGAAAACATTATACTACCTTTCCTCTTATTCCTTTTCGTCCTCGTCCTCTTCTACCACCACCACCACCACCACCACCACCACCTCCTCCTCCTCCTCCTCCTCCTCCTCCTCCTCCTCCTGCTGCTGCACTATCCTGTATCTTTCTATCCTATCCTACTCCTTTCACTAGTAATTTGAATCGAACAGGTACCCAAACAGCTTAGCAAGGAGTTCAAGGTGTGCTGCTGTTTGGTCTTCCTTTGTATTCCCTTGTATTCCTCTTATATTTTTTTTCTCTTACTTTTACATACTTCAACCTACTTTTTCTCTTCCCAGCATTCTTCCCTGTCCTCTTCCCTGCGTACCTTCCTCTCTCGCCTCGCTACTGTTCCTTTACTTCTTAATGTCTACCCTCATGTCAACGCTTCTTCTTCCTCTTCCTCCTTCTCCTCATTATCTATTCTTCGTACCCAATGTCCCGTTTCTTCCCCCTTTCTTTTCCCACTAGTATTCATCTTTACCTTTTTTTTTCATCTTCCTTCCTTTTTCCTTCACTGTTTTCTCGTTGTTTCCTATTTTTCGTGTACTTTATTCTGTTTTCGTTTTTTTTTTTCTAGCTGTATTCTTCTTCTCTTACTTCTGCACCCTTTAGTTCTGTCCCTCTCTTGCTCTTCTTCTTCCTCTTATTGCGCGCTGGATAATGTAGTCCTCACAAATAGCCTAGTCAGAACCTACATATCTGCTGCAGTTTGAGACTCCTTTGTGTTCCTTTATATTCCTCCTCCCCCTTTACCACCACCACGTCTCCCAAGTCTCCTTCCTCATTGCATATAATAATTTGTATCCTTACCTATCTAATCTTAACTCTTCCTTTTGCAGTTGTATCCATTTCCTTACCTCTCCACTCCCTAATATGTCCTCTACCACCACCATCACCACTACTTCCCCTTCCCCATCCTTCTCCTCCTCCTCCTCCTTCTCTCCTGCAGCCACAGATGAGAAGAAGACGCCCCTCCAAAGACGGGCCGTCACGCAGCTAAGTGGGAGCATAAAAGGTGCAGTCGAGGCATAAAACAAGGTGATGAACAATTTACCTGTGATTTAAAGCTCATGTCGGTCCCGGTTATGAGAGATGCATGAGGCAATGGATAGGCTAACCACGCGCGGGAGTATGGGGAACGAGGAGGAGGAGGAGGAGGAGGAGGAGGAGGAGGAGGAGGAGGAGGAGGAGGAGGAGGAGGAGGAGGAGGAGGAGGAAAGAAGAAGAAGAAGAAGAAGAAGAAGAAGAAGAAGAAGAAGAAGAAGAAGAAGAAGAAGAAGAAGAAGAAGAAGAAGAAGAAGAAGAAGAAGAAGAAGAAGAAGAAGAAGAAGAAGAAGAAGAAGAAGAAGAAGAAGAAAGAAAGAAAGAAAGAAAGAAAGAAAGAAAGAAAGAAAGAAGGAAAGGAAGAATAAGATTATAAAGGGAAGGAAGGAAGAAGAACAAGAAGAAGAACAAGAAGAACAAGAACAAAGAAAAAAGACCACGAAGGGAAAAACAACAACAACAACAACAACAACAACAACAACAACAACAACAACAACAACAACAACAACAACGAGCAGTAACAAGGAGCAACAGAAAACGGAAGCAAAAAGAAGAAGAAGAAGAAGCAAGCAAGCAAGCAGAGCAGAGCAGAGCAGAGAGGACTGGATAGATGGATGGCACCAATAATAAAGGCTGAGAAGAAAATTTAACACAGGAACTTTTTAATCTGGCTGAGGTCGGAATCTGAAGGAGGAGGGAGATCGTGTGTTGACGTCGGTCGTGTCTCGGCGAAGAAGGGAATGAAGAAGGCGAAGATGGAGACAAGAAGAGAAGAGGGGGAGCGACGAAATGAGAAGGAGCAGGAGCAGGAGGAGGGGTAGATCAGAGGTATCACGTGAAAGGAAAAATATAGTGCAAGAAGAGAAGACTAAAGGAGGAGGAGGATTAAAGACGAAATAATAAGTGTAGGAAAAATGTGAGAGAGAGAGAGAGAGAGAGAGAGAGAGAGAGAGAGAGAGAGAGAGAGAGAGAGAGAGAGAGAGAGAGAGAGAGAGAGAGAAAGATGAAAAAAAAAAGATGACTAGTGCATATGAAAGAAATGAACTGATTAAGAATATGAAATGAAGGAATAAAAAAAAATTCACGGTAGGCGATGCTAAACATATTAACAATGATTATAGTGGGCGTCCTTACACTTTAGGATTGAGGCTTAGTTACGTCATGTCAGGTTAGGTCACATCACAACTCTCAAGAATTATAAACTTTTTGTTCTCCTATTAGGACTTTTTTTTTTAAAGGCCAAAGATGATTACTCAAGTTTTCACTAGTGTTTTTTTTTTCTTTTCTTTTCTTCGTAAACTATCACTGGAATCACGAAAACACTCCTTGGAATCTCAGTAACTTCCAACAAAGTCTGTGAAAAGTTGTCGAGATAAGTTTTTTTTTTTTTTGTTCTTCTATTTTCGTGAGTTTTTCTTTTCAATGACGATGCACATTTCTCGCTGAACTATCGCTGGAATCACGAAAACACTCTTTGGAATCTCAGTAATTTCAAATAGAGTCTGCTAACACAGTGAGGGTGATAAGGCAGTGAAGCGTTTGAGAACCAGACCCATAACATCAACCCGCCTTAGTCCTCCCCTCCTCTCCACTCCTCCTTCCACCAGGACAGCAAAACACGTCCCCTCCTCCTCCTCCTTCCTCTCCCTTCCCCACCTCTCTTCCATTAATCAATCAGAAATTAAAGGTCAGCTTAACCTCCCCCATCTCCCTCACCCTCCCTCACCTTCCCTCACCCTCATTCCCAATCCTCACCGTCCCGCCCCGCTGCGCCCCCTCACCGCCACTCACGCCTCACCCTCACCCTTGCCTTCACCTCAGCATTACTCCTACCTAGACTTCACTCTAACCCTTCCACATCACCACCAGGTCTCCTCACCCTCTTCTGTAGCATGGAAGCCCTAGCCAAGCCTTCACATCGCCCCACCCTGCACCGCCCATCACTTCCTCTCCTCTTCCTCGCCCTCTCTTTCTATCCCGTCCCGATCAGTCCAGTCTAAAAATGTACACAGGGGAGTAACAAACAGCAGCATATATATTGTCCCTTAAGTGTTTTTTTTCCTTTTTTTTTTTTTTGACAAGTAGTACTATTTAATCGGAGATGTGGGATTGTAAAGTTGAAGGCATGAAAATGTTGCGTATACATTTTTTTTCCTTTTTTGGGCGGGAGAAACTAGACAATAACTATTTTTAAGAGGAAACCAGACAAGAAACCAGATAACTATTACTACTAGTTTGCTGTGACGGATTAAAATACACGAAAATCAATGTTTGACAATAGAAATCAACACAAACGCGCTTCCTCGTGTGTCCCTCCAAACACACTGCACAGGAATTATAAGTGTCTTTTGTAGAGAACCGAGAGCCTACAGTTATACTTTTAAGCTCCGTTTCCTCTGCTTCCACGCAACTCCTGTCCACATAACCGCTACGAGTGAACAATAATATATTTTAAACTCCTTATTTAAACGTGGGTGGAGCCTAAAAGTTCAGAGGCAGAGGTTAAAAACATGATTATGCAATAGACGCTGTGCCTTTGAGTGTAACTGCGGAAATGACTGTCAAGACTCGTAGCTGCTTGGGGAAACTTACACAGGAAAAAGCTAAATAATCGATAAACTAAAGGAGGAAAATGGAAGTTCATACTAATCCAGATTTTCATGAATTCTGATTAGTGAATAAAAACTTTATATTTCTTTGGAGCATTTTTAGTGAAATAAGCGATTCAAACGAAAAAAAATATATAAAAACTATTAGTGTACGACAGTTCTCACTAATACAGGTTACTGGTAAAACTGTACTCCTCTTCACCTGCCACAGTAACAGGAAGGTGGAACGTGCAGGCGAGCGGCGGGTGTTGTTTTGAACCCAATGACGCGCAGGCCGACCCGAGCAGCGGCAGGCAGCCTCTGTTCGTGTTTTGATCCGGAGTGACAGATAAGTTTTCCCGCTCCCCTTTGACTGTGGCTCAGCAGAAATAAATATAAAGACCGCTGTTGTTTTCATTGAAGTGGACGTCGAAATGGTAAGAAAAGCACGTGTACTTTTTTTTTTAACTCTATTTCACTCACACATGACTGTAGAACTACTGCACCACAGGATTCCAACACTACTAAAATGGGTAAAAATAAATAGATAATCCGCTTACACATATAACCTCAAGGTCTTGTTAGTAAAGAATGAAGTGCAAGGAAATAATTATGAACAGCACTACTACTACTACTACTACTACTACTACTACTACTACTACAACTACTACTACTACTAAGAAAAAGAACAACACAACAACAATTTTATTCTGGGCAACAACGTAAAAATTTTCTCGCTTCTTCACACCACCACCACCACCACCACCACCACTGGGTACAGAGGAGGCAGAATAAGAGGTTCTCCCTATCTCACTAAACGCACGGAGGAGGAGGAGGAGGAGGATGGGGAACTCATGACCCTCGAGACCTTCATCCCCTCTCCCTCTCTCCCTCTCTCCCCTCACCAGGCCATGAATCAGAAGGGCGTGAGGGGTGGCCACGGCGAGGCATGAAACGCACCTCCCCTTCTTCATTTCCCCTTAAAGAGCCATTCCGCCACATACTGATCAAGCCATCTCTCTCTCTCTCTCTCTCTCTCTCTCTCTCTCTCTCTCTCTCTCTCTCTCTCTCTCTCTCTCTCTCTCTCTCTCTCTCTCTCTCTCTCTCTCCCTCCACTGTCAGCTGCACGTCAAACAGTCAAGGATCTAATCATGATTTTATTTCCCTTTCACAGCAACGCGCCAAGTTACAAATGTCTCTTGAAATGATTGTGCACAGAGGACAAAAGGTAGGAAGATTTTGAGGAGGAGGAGAATGATAGAGGAAAATGAGGAGTAGGAAAATATATACTTGAGGGGCGGATTTACAGTTTCAGACCTTACAAAGACATAAAAACACACAGGATTACAAGACTACAAAAAAAAAAAAAAAAAAAACGAGTGACAGAAGACAACGAAAATGATACGAAAATTTTCAACTTGATTCAAACGGAGGGGGAAAAAAAAATTAAACATGGAGAGGTAAGAGTAAACTGAATCTTAAATCTTACACATTTGTTACGAAAAAAAAGTAGAACCAGAAAAAAAAAGTAAAACGACCCAGGAAAGTTATGGTAAAAGTAACAATCTCTCTCTCTCTCTCTCTCTCTCTCTCTCTCTCTCTCTCTCTCTCTCTCTCTCTCTCTCTCTCTCTCTCTCTCCTGGGCCATACATTACACACCCACTTGCCGCATCAGAGGAATAACACCCCCATTTACCCGCCAGTACACACCTCCATTACCAAACCATGTACTTATCAAACGAACACCTTACAAATCATCCCTCATTATCCACTTCCCCCACACACACACACACACACACACACACACACACACACAAACACACATACATCAGCGTCACAAACTCAGATCAATGTATCTTCAAAACGTTTTCTTTAGCTCTCTTCCCCTCATACGTATTCCACCTAGGTACGTGTTACATACATACCACGTGACACCTTCATTGACTATCACATCGCTGGACAAAATGACGTAACCTATACAGTTCCGCTTCGCTAAATGACACTGTTATTACGGAGTCTTAAGTCTTTTGGCAGAACTTATTTTGAGAAGGCGGGAAGAGGGGGATTAAGGGAGGAGAGAGGAGGGACAGAGTGATGGACTGGAGATGCACTTAAAAACACCCTTAAAAACCTATAGACCTCACAGAAATAAAGCCACGGGTGCTGAAAGGGTTAAGGCACTTCATCACTCCTTATGTTGTCAATGGTGTTTGAAAAATATACACCAAGCTTGCACCGCCATAACTTTCAATCAATTTTAGAAGACCCGTAACAGTCAAAGGGTTAGCCAATTTCAATCAATCCACTCCATAACTTTCCAGTACACACAAACAGTACAGAGCTCGGTACGCCTTCATTCTTATTTTATACAATGGTACATTTTGTTACGACTGCGCGGGGAAAGAGAAAGACTGCGCAAAGAAAAAATGGTGTGTGAAAAAAAGAAACTCAGTTGTGGGAGTATATAGCTGGCGAGGGAGCATCACCTACCTTTATATCCTCGCAGTAGTCTGGCCTCCTGTGTCTCTTGGCCTCTGTCACTCCGCTCTGCAGCTGAAACAACAATAAAAATACGTCAGTAACGGAGAACCGCCCCCGCGCAGCTCATGTCAAAGTTCCTACCCTCGTAAGTAACAAAAAATACTACTACTGCTACTACTACTACTACTACTACTACTACTACTACTACTACTACTACTACTACTATTACTATTATTACTACTACTACTGTGTTGGTTCATTTGCATTCTCAACATCCATAGTATCGTTTCTCTGAGTTACAAAACGGCTTTTCTTTAAAATGTTCCTTGTCTGTGTTGTTGAATCACTTGCCGCCTTGTTGATGTTTCATTAAGTATGCAAAGCAAAGCGTCCACGCACATCACCGCAAATTAGGGAGAAATATAAGTAACTTAACTGGCTGCATTCTGACCGCATTGGGGAAGATGGTGCAGTAACCTCATCAGCTTTGTTTTTAGCCACATAAACAATAAAATCACCAGTGTTCTAAAATGGAGAAGAAAAAAAATCATTGTACGTACTTGCATATCGCGTGGCAAATTACTGTGCGGAATTCAAGAAAGCCAACAAACGAATCATGCACACACACACACACACACACACACATCAGTGACCATCTCCTCGCCTGTCACTTTGCAGTATGCGGCTCACGTTCCTCTCAGGTGCGAAGATTTCCACAGACGAGCGAGCAGTTACCGTCTCCCTCGAGCAAAAGGATTCAGTGTGCATTGACTGAACGCTCTTAACTTGACCCATAGAGCGGACCACATGAGCTCTCAGCGGGAAGGTGTTACTGGTGATCGAAAGTCCAGCGCAAGATTCTCAAGACGGTGAATCTCACACACGTAAAAATATACATAAAATCCTTAAATATGAAAAGAAAACGTAACGAAAGGAAAAATCCCTTGTAAACGAACTGCGTGTGTTGTGAGTGAAAAGATTACGTAGATATACATTCACATTTCAAGCAGCAACACAACAAGAATGAACTTTGCAACATATCATATATACAATGGCTTGGAGTTTAGTTTTTTATTTTTCACTCACTTAAGTTGCAATCATATATATATAAACAATTGTATATTCTGGAAAACCCATTGCTATAGAAAGAACAATGAACAAAGAGAAATAAATATAACAGAATTCAAACAAGATATATAAGACGGTGGCGAAAAATAAAACTAAACATAGAGGGAAGAAAGGAGAGGATATAAAAGGTTAACTGAAAAGAGGAAAGGGGAGCAGTGGTTGGGGAGAAGGAAGAGAAAAAAAAAAAAGCAGGAAGCAAGAGTTACGCGGTAAAGGAAAAGAAAGGGCGGAGGGGAGAAAATAGAATAAGAATAACGAGGGTGACAAGAAGGCAAACACCACCAGTTGAGAGAGAGAGAGAGAGAGAGAGAGAGAGAGAGAGAGAGAGAGAGAGAGAGAGAGAGAGAGAGAGAGAGAGAGAGAGAGAGAGAGAGAGAGAGAGAGAGAGAGAGAGAGAGAGAGAGAGAGAGAGAGAGAGAGAGAGAGAGAGAGAGAGAGAGAGAGAGAGAGAGAGAGAGAGAGAGAGAGAGAGAGAGAGAGAGAGAGAGAGAGAGAGAGAGAGAGAGAGAGAGAGAGAGAGAGAGAGAGAGAGAGAGAGAGAGAGAGGGAGAGAGAGAGAGAGAGAGAGAAATACAGATAAGAACTCAAAAAAAAAAAAAAAAACGAACAACAAAACAGACCAAACAGAACACAATTATACACACGTCGAATCAAGTTAGGTTAGGTTAAGCTGAGGGAACTTTCTCTAACAATCGTAGACAGAATTATCCTGAGGTAATTCACATAGAAGCGGCTGGACAGGAAGACAGTACCAGTGACGTGATGGACGGAGATGAACGGGGATATGAGAAATATATACAGCAGGTTAGAGGCGGCAAGAGGGAGCATAAGGGAGGAGAGAGAAGGGAGAGAGTGATGGACTAGAGATGCACGTAACTTCAACTGGAGTCTTTTCATTGTAGTGGAAGTGCGGCGCAGAAGTGTTTTAGCATACGGCCACTAGTGATGCACGCAGGGGTTCACTTAGCAGGGGAAGCGGGAACCAGAAGCCCCTTAGCAGCCCTGGAGGTGCGAGGATCGGCTTCCCCTCACGCCAGCCAAGGGAAGGGGTGAAGGGGCGTCGCGCTTGAAAGGTGTTATCGCTGCGTGCCATCTCGTTCCAGTACCCCTAACACCGCTTCCACCACCACCACCACCACCACCACCACCATCGCTACCGCATACAACCACCCACCCATGATAATACCTTTTCATTCATTTATTTTATTTTTTTTTTTTCTCAACTTGTTTTTCGTATTTTTTTTTTTTTCCCGCCGTCAGCGTAGTAAATGTTAAGTGATATTGTTCATGTTTTTTTTTGTTTTTGTTTTTTGCGGAGTATTATTGTTATTAACTATGAAGGGTTTTTTTTTTTCTTTTTCCTCGCTTTTTTTTCTTTTTTTTTTCCCCTCTCGGTGTATTAAATTTTGGTGTTCACGTTTTCTATTTCATTACGGGTACATGAAGCGCTCAATTGATAGTATGTTCTGATATGAACCGAGAGAGAGAGAGAGAGAGAGAGAGAGAGAGAGAGAGAGAGAGAGAGAGAGAGAGAGAGAGAGAGAGAGAGAGAGAGAGAGAGAGAGAGAGAGAGGTTTGAGGGAAAAAAAATATATTCATACGTACCTTGATTATTAATTCTCTTTCAAAAAACCACCAGGGATTATTTTGACTCTTCATACACATATACCTGGTTCTGTATTTCCCCCCACTGAAGAATGAGGTATAAAAACTGCAAAAATTAAATAGAATAAAATTTTCATTCGCACTATTTTTTTTTCCATCTTCTTTTCATTTTTACCGTCGAGTCGTTTAGCGGCGAACACGCACACACACGCGCGCACACACACACACACACACACACACACACACACACACACACACACACACACACACACACACACACACACACACACACACCTTTTGATGACCAGACGTGAAAGCGAAAACTATGCTGTGTGTATGTGTGTTTGTGTGTGTGTGTGTGTGTGTGTGTGTGTGTGTGTGTGTGTGTGTGTGTGTGTGTGTGTGTGTTTGTGTGTGTATGTGCGCCGCGGTGATTCCCACATACAGCTGAGGACACGCACTTTTTTTTTTCTTTTATTCATATATATATCTCCATTTTTACAACAACGCGGTACATATTTACTCCTAACAAAGAATAAATCTGCCGGAATTTTTGGAGCCCCCGTGATTTATCTTACCAACAGCAAAATATGCATATCAGAGTGAAATAGAGGACGCTGCATCCCGCCGCGACACGCCAACAACATTTCAGGAACTTGTGATATTATTTTCTCTCGCAGGCGACAACGAAGCATGCACGCCGGGATGGTTTCCTGCCAGTTCATCACTTTTCATCGCCTCTTGCTGCCTGGCCATGTCTTGTTTTATAATCTGAACGTATACCTCCTTGCGATAACCAAACAGCTGTCTATCTATCTATGTATCTATCTGTATACGTACCTTGGTTGGCTTTAAACTTAACTAATTTTTTTTTTCTTTCAGCCGCTTCGTAACTTTTATTTCATCAGTTTATACTATGTTTCTATATATCTTTCAGTGTATAAACCTGAAATTTTACGCTATAACTAAACGCAGGTAACATTTTCAACCGCTTCGTAACTTTTCATCACCTCGTAATACCTTTCTATATATCTTTCTTATCCATAGTCTAAACATGAAATTTTACGCTATAACTAAACCTGACTAATATTTTTCTTCCGCTTCATAACTTTCCATCATCTTACGCTACCTCTACCTCTCCGTGTCCTTTATCATGGTTTAAATTTATATCTCTGCGCTAATACTTAACTATAGCAAACTTCTACTTCTCCAGTTTCGTTCCTTTCCATCACCTTTTGCTTCTTTTCCGTATCCTCATTATAGTCTAAATCTAAACTTCTACGCTAACTATAACATTTTTAATCTCTTTGTAGTTCCCATCCTTCCTGGTGCCCTTCCATTTTTTCTTTTTTCTTTTTTTTTTATCTATACCGTTACTAAACATACCTAACGTAGTCATGAAGTAAGATATTTTACCGCTGTAGTCGTGTAATTACAAATCATCACTGCCTTTACCGAAAATCTATGTATATTTTTTATTGAATCACCGTCTACACTAATTAAACAAACCTAACATTGTCACTTTGAGAGAGAAAAAACATCGCCACAGTCGTTTTTATATCCGCTTCATTATTTGCATTATCTTCTGCGTCCATTAAGTCTTAGTTAAAACTCAAATCTAAAAATTTACACCATAACCATAATTTAACATCACAAAAATAAGAAAAATAACCCCCCCCCCAAAAAAAAAAATACATCACATAACTAACTATAACTTAACGGCACTAAATGAAAATGTATATATATATCTCTCTTCATTAATGTCAAATGCTTCCTTTTCCGGCGTGGCAAGAAATGAGCGTCATCAACAAACATTCAAAAGTCATTTCAAGCAACCGAAAATTTACACTCTCTTCCATTCCCCTCCGTATGCTTGACTGCACATGCGCGCTGATTTTCTAAGGGCTCTGAACATTACTGCGACGCCCCTCTAGGTTTCTGCCACTTACCAGGAACCGCCGCCTTCACACCCACCCGCGGCTACAGTGAACAAATTAACCAGAGCTTCACCTCCCTTTACGTAGCACACAAATTATTTCGACTCAAGAATTAACATCATACCATTACCCTTTTTCTCTTCCCTCCTCAAACACCGTGGCGTCATTTTCTTGAATAAGGACGAATTTACCGGCACAATATTTCCCTTTAAGCACACTACAGTCCCACACACTCTGCTCACAAATTTGCATCGTCCCGCCACCTTCTCTTTCCCTCCCCTCAAACAGTCTCCCGTCATTTTCTCACTAAAAAAGATAAATTTACAGGCACATACTTTCCTCCACACACGTCAGACTCCTTACACACGCCGCTAATAAGATTTCACATATTCTTTAGACTATTTACAAATTTACAAGGTTCCGACACCCTTTCCTCCCCTCATTACCATCTCACGGCATTTTCTCACGTAAAAAAAACAAGCTCTTCACTTCCCTTCACACATAATACACTTCTACACACGCCGCTAATAAATTCCACTAATCATTCCGACCTAAAAATTTACAATACCCACCCCCTCCCCCACCTGATACCCTTCCCTCCCCTCTCTCAAAGAAACTCACGACATTTCCTCAGGTAAAAATGGGCACTTCACTTCCTTTTACACACACCACACCCCCTACACAAAATTCACAAGTTATTTCGACTGTCTACAGGTTTATAAGGTCGGGGCACCTTTCCTCGGGGCCCCTCAAGCAATC
This sequence comes from Scylla paramamosain, assembly GCF_035594125.1. Taxonomy (NCBI): domain Eukaryota; kingdom Metazoa; phylum Arthropoda; class Malacostraca; order Decapoda; family Portunidae; genus Scylla; species Scylla paramamosain. The sequence goes on along the minus strand of NC_087152.1, from coordinate 4,068,211 downwards.
CCGCGTCACTTTCCCGCGTGAAAATGAACTGATTTACAGCCACTTCATCCTCCTTAGCGCCTGCACTCTTAGAACACGCCGCTAATAAGATTTCACAAATTATTTCGACTATCTACAAATTTACTGGGCTCCGACACCCTTTCCTCTCCCCCTCAAACAATCTCACGGCATTTTCTCACGTGAAAAATTTGTATATACGTGTTGCACCCACCCACAGCTTTCACGGGCGGCTCCCTTGCATGTTCACCTGCACTATAATTTACGAATATATTGAGTGGACGGAATAACCACGTGCCCCTTACTCTAAGCTCGAAATTTATGACACCTCGCCTCCTCACCACCACCACCACCACCACCATCGGATTAATACCTGCTAACGAAGGCTAATGGAAATAAATGCAAGACACCCTTTAGTCAAGATACTCGTTGCTGTCATTCTTTGGGGGCTTAAGCATTCCTCCCCTGCCTCGCCCTCCTCCTCCTCCTCCTCCTCCTCCTCCTCCTCCTCCTACTCCTCCTCCTTCTCCTCCTCGTCCTCGGTTCTCTAAATCCTCACTTCGTTTTCGTCATTCGCTGTACTAGTAATCTTTTTTTCTTTTTTCTTTCTTTCTTTCTTTTTTTTTATCCTGCCATCACTACCTCCCCAGTAGTAGTAGTAGTAGTAGTAGTAGTAGTAGTAGTTGTTGTTGTTGTTGTTGTTGTTGTTGTTGTTGTTGTTGTTGTTGTTGTTGTTGTTGTTGTTGTTGTTGTTGTTGTTGTATCAGTAGTAGTAGTAGTAGTAGTAGTAGTAGTAGTAATAGTAGTAGTAGTAGTAGTAGTAGTAGTAGTAGTAGTAGTAGTAGTAGTAGTATGTTTTGTCGTGTGTATATATATATATATATATATATATATATATATATATATATATATATATATATATATATATATATATATATATATATATACATCACAAACTTACGATTATGAGTTTACATTTTAAATACCTATGTATTTACTCTCTCTCTCTCTCTCTCTCTCTCTCTCTCTCTCTCTCTCTCTCTCTCTCTCTCTCTCTCTGACCTGAGCATGTATACATTTACAGTCGCAAACCACAAACACCTTAAGGCTTCTTTGTGATAACCCACCAGATGACTAATACGTAATAAATTTCTTGTCTGAGATTAGACAGTACCGCTTACCACAAACAACCTCGCAAGGGCACACAGGTCAGCTGCTGTTTGCTTTTTCCTTTGTGTACATGTACGTCATGCTGTCCAATACCCACAACTGAGAGGTACTCCTTTGTGTACGTAAGTAATGCTGAGAGACAGTGATGTGGAAAGTACTAGATATATTAGTATGGGTAAGTTATGGTATCCAGTTAAGTGTTTATACCATTTGCATTACAAATTTAACCGGATAAGTAAATGAAAGTTTGCTGTGTTATCCTGTGATGGGAAACCTGAGAAACTAACTGTCCCTATCGTAACTCCATTGCTCTGCGTCGCTTATTGTCGCCAGGCGTGATACAGTATCGTGGAGCTGATATGATAACCTACAGCGCTACGATCAACATTACACGTGAATTATAAAACGTTGCAGGCTTTTATCGTGACTATCTACAAAGAGACGATCAGTCAAGCGCTCTCTCTCTCTCTCTCTCTCTCTCTCTCTCTCTCTCTCTCTCTCTCTCTCTCTCTCTCTCTCTCTCTACCTAACCATCAAAAATCACTCATTCATCCTGAAGTCTTGAAATTTAGATGGCTTGGTTAGAAGTTTGGTGTTTTGGTTGCACTGATCCCTGTTTCTGCACATTTCCTCAAGAGTGTGGCCACAGCAGTCTTCCGTTAAACCTGCCCATCTCTCTCCGTCTCTCTCTCTCTCTCTCTCTCTCTCTCTCTCTCTCTCTCTCTCTCTCTCTCTCTCTCTCTCTCTCTCTCTCTCAATGAAGGCGCAGAACCCTTGTTAATTTTTTACTAGCATCAAGAAAAACGCCCTTGAAAACTAGAACATGTTAAAAGTATTTGAGATAAGACAACATATCGCCTGGAGAATGTTGCCCTTAGTACTGTGTGGACAATATCCTGGTACACTTAACCACCTACCGGAGCGTGGTGCGTTCTTAATCAGTAAACATAAAGCATATCCAGCTCACTTCATCCCTCGCGCAATGTTGGCGTAATCTTAGACTGCTACGGATTCTTCTTCAACTTAACAATATATGATGCGGTACAAGCTTGAGGTAAGGTTTCAAAAGACGCCAATGATGATGGCAAGGGGATTATTTGTAGAGTTAAAATCTTCTACTACCTGGAGTTAAAATTTTTGCTAGTGAAAATCCTCCAGGTCTAACCAGATAAACGCAATACAATCATTACCAGTTAAAGGCTCAAGATTGTAGCCGACACCTTCCCAATCTCCTCATTCTGGTTGGGTACATCGCCCCAGCCCTGCAATATCCCAAGAGATGCGAGAATCAGAACTATACGCTTTGCAGAAGACTTGTGCGGTGCTGCGTCTTGAGCGTTGGGAGAAATACAGCGCTTAATTAATAATGTCTGCTGTAGCGTCCTGCTATGATCATGAAAGCTGACTGATTACGATGTTGAAAGAGTTTGTGATTACTTGTGATAATTATAGCTATATTTATCACTCGAATATTTCAGAGAGAGAGAGAGAGAGAGAGAGAGAGAGAGAGAGAGAGAGAGAGAGAGAGAGAGGGAGTTCGATGAGTTATAAATCTTTCAAAACCACCCATCCTTCCTTCCTCGTGATCATTTTGCTTCGAGGCTCTGGGCAAGGCATGAGCAAGGCATCTACATATTCGTCCGCACGCACACACACACACACACACACACACACAAACACACAAGCCCCGCATAGCCACAGAGAAGTTATGATCATGAAGGAGACCAACAACTCATCCTCCGCGCCGGCTACCACTACTTCGTTTTCTGCGGCGACTACTAGTACTTCGTTTTCTATTATCAACACGGGCCTCGCAGCGACCTCAAAGCTTCCGAGCGGCGCAGGGTTACAGTCTACGAGTCGGTACCCTGGTCTGCGGTGCTCGATACTCGCTTCGATCACCGCGTTCACACACACCACCCTTTCGTTCCGCTACCGCTGTACGTACACACCTCGCCTTTGTTCGGCTGGGTGCAAGTTATACCCCTTTTTTTCATGCCACGATTACTGCCGAGAAATTATTGGCCACATGCCTCACGATGGACAAGGCAACACACACACACACACACACACACACACTGGCTAAGAGGGTATGGATATGGGTGGTGTGAAGCGTCTCAGCCCCGCCCATAGAGAAGACTGTATGGGTTCTATGGGTTCTATAAGTTCGCTCCGGGAAGGTAATAGCTGGCCATCACGAATCCACTGCCTGATCCCCAAGCCTAAGGAGGGTGAATTACTCAAGCTGGTTCTTCTCCATCAAGATCACCACTCAGATGTAGACACGTATTCAGAAACGCTGTGCTTTTTTCACCACGACTGTTTTCAAGGGGCATAGAAATAATTAGCCGGGTTCTCGAGTGTGTTTCTCCCGTTAATAATGTAGAAATCTTAATAATCTCTCACTAGAACTGCAAAAACAGCCTTAAAAATCCGTGTAACTTCGAGTAGAGTTTTTTTTTTTTTTTTAAGTAGTCGACGTGGGCAGAAGTGTTTCGGAATGTGATCCGTTCTCTTACGATGTTGGTATTGCGATGATTGTGTTAGGCCAATATTCAAAAACACTTCTGCGCCGCACCACCTCCACTAGTGCATTCAGAAAGCTCTAGTTGAAGTTGCACGGTTTTTTACGGATGTTTGTACAGTTTTAGTGACAGATTGATAAGATTTCTACATTATTAATAGGAGAAACGCTCTTGAGAACCCAGGTAATCATCTTTGTGGCCTCTGAAAATAGTCGTGGTGAGACAGCAAAGCGTTTCAGAATACGGGCCTCTCTCTCTCTCTCTCTCTCTCTCTCTCTCTCTCTCTCTCTCTCTCTCTCTCTGAACAAAAAATACATATACCTCCCAGAACTTTTTTTTTTTTTAACATGCGATAAAACCAATGAACCGAATCAAAACAGCTTCCCCTTTTTAAACTACTAGTACTTATATCCCGAGACCACTGCAGGCAAAGGTTGAAGCCCGGCACTGGAGGCGAGATAGGACTTAACAGCATGAGCAAAACAGAAATATTGTTAGTTAGTAATACATAACGAAACATGCGACGGAAAACATACTACTACTACTACTACTACTACTACTACTACTACTACACTTTTAAAATTCAATGTTGAACGCAAATGAAAAACCGTAAAGGAAACATGGAACGACGCACTAACGAAATGTCAACACGGACACAATCACGGAGAAAGGGATTGCTACTGTGTGTGGGTGGTGGTGGTGGTGGTGGGGAGAGGGGCGACTGGAGGAGGAGAGGCCAAGTGACCATTTCGAGAAGGACTTCCCATTACAATGACTAGAGTTTAACAAGCAACACGTACTTAACATCACAAGCGCCTCTTGAAATGTAATAGGCACAGGAACACGATGGTAATTCTAAAATGTTCTGGATAAATGTAAATTCCTTTCTGTAAAATGTAAAATACCAGGCCTCCCTTGAAATGAATAAATGTATATAAATGTATAAATAAATAGTAGCAATAACAATATGAAAGTAAAAATAAAAATAAGTATATGGAACTACCACATTCAAGAACTCCACCTCCAAAGACAAATACGAAAAAATGTACTATTGAAAATACATATCACTGGATGAAAAGAGCAAGTTGTAATACAGGTTTACCATAATAAACTTTTATCTTCTCAAATGTACAAGATTCAACACGTTATGCGATTACACACGGAACGAGTAACCAAAATCATGTAAATTCTAAAAAATGACTGCCTCCTTTCCCAACTTGCGACTCGTGGCACAAAATCCAACACGTTGAGTGATTTGCCAGGTTGGGAGTGAGGTGAGGGGAGGTGTGATTTGGCGGCAGGTGAGTGTGAATGGGTTTGGAGAGAAGCAAGGGCGAGGGAGAGGGAGGACACTGGCTGCTCGCTGCCGGGTTCACTCACTCACCAGACACACGCAGCAGAAGGTCCACCAGGGCAGCCACGGCGACACGCGGACCCTCATACTTCCTCGTCACTCGGCCGCCGCGCCTCTCGGCCTCGCCACGCACGCCGCTCACAAGATGCAATATTCACGCCTTCGGCCTCCCAGCGTCCTTGCTGTGACCATCAACTTTTTTTTTTTTTTCTGCTTTTCAAACCCACTATACTCTTAATTTGTACTTTTCTCAAGGAGGCACAGTGGGGCCATAGCTTGTGCCCGACGCCTGACACGCACTCTTCACGCTAATAATCCCTCGGGTGACTCTGGTCATATCTAGAGGCGTGAGCGGGAGGGCCGAGGCGGGACGGTCAGGGTAAACACACAGGTACACGTTCAACACACCCTCTACGAGACGCTCTCTTACTCTTCCAAGTTTATTTCTGTCGAAAACTTTTTCACCTCGGACAGTATAGATGCATTTTCCCCTCCGTGACCCGCGTGGTTCACCTAACAACAACGCCGGCAAGAGGTCGCATGAGGTTTGAAGACGCCGAAAGTTAAAGGGCAGACCTCCCCCAGCGGGGTTCACAAACAAAATGCAGCGGAGTGGAGCAGTACACCCTGCCTCGCCACTGGCTCATGCCACACTGACTCGCTCGCTTTGGCTCTGCTCCGCGGCTCCGTACCGCTCGACTGTCGTCTCGTCTCTCCCAGCCCAGACCTTACCTACTCATGCAAACAGACGACTCATTGGTCATTGATCGATGTCATTGTAAACTTGCGGTACAAACAGTCCGTGTAGTGACTGTCTCAATTCTTGCTTCATAACGTGCCGCCGAATGCTCTTCCCAACCAACAGTATCAGCTTCACGAATATTTGTCTGGAGTACAAATCGAGGAAGTAACTTCATCATCTGCTTGTTTTCACTGACAATACAAACTTCTTTTTCATTTTAATAATGATATGAGAGAGAGAGAGAGAGAGAGAGAGAGAGAGAGAGAGAGAGAGAGAGAGAGAGAGAGAGCATAGTTATCCTGTCTTTAACCCCCTCACCACTACCTCCCTCCCTCCTTTCCACATCTCAGCAGCCACTCACAGCTCTTCCTTCCCTCACACTGGGGTACTCATACTCAAGGCATCATCATGAAACAACAGTCACTCACTACAGTTAGTTTAATTAAGTTTTATGAGTGATTGAGTAACTGCTTTCAGATTCGCCGACGAAAAATCATAAGGCTCCGCAGCTTGTGAGTATTTAGTCAGAAGCTTCGAGACGAAAGACTGAAAAATATTTTAGAGATGCCATTATTAAGATGGAACACAGCACACATACTGTTATTAAAGCAACAATTAACACCTTCATATAAAAGATTTCTTATACAGTAATGAAGGGTTGAAATGGCAGGGCATATACACAAAAGCTGTTGTGCATTGCATGTTTATAACAAACCACTATATATATACCATGATGTAAATAAAAAAAATAGTGAAAACATTTCACCTTATTGGGTTCATCCAATATATGCAGTATTAACTGCATCCCTTTCTCGGGTAAACTCCGGAACTCCCTGCCTGCTTCTGTATTTCCATCTTCCTATGACTTGAATTCCTTCAAGAGGGAGGTTTCAAAACACATCGTTCAATTTTTTACTACCGCTTTGGACCCTTTTCTGGGACTGGCATCTCAGTGGCCTTTTTTTTTTTTTTTTGTCCTTGGCCAGTGTCCCTCCTACATAAAACATTAAAAAAAAAAAAAAGCATGAATGCAGTTGATGAACATTCCATGTTCTAAGTGACAAATTTATGATCTAATGAAGACCAATGTCATTCCTCACATTCCTCTAACCTAACCAAACCGCACCCCATAGAACTCTTCAAAATTCAATATGAGGGTGTCTTTACCGAGCCAAGGAGTGATAAATTGGTCACTCACCCGCAGAGCCTCTTCGTGGGCATGGCCAGCACCCCTCACACCCTGTCAACCACTGAACTCATTGCGGTGGATATCAAGAACATACTCCAGTGGGAACGACACAAACTACCCAAAACAGAGTAAGTCGCAACGAAAGAGCGCGACACCAAGCAACACTCCAGCAGACCTACACACCTATACCTTATATGTCTTGTTAGAGGACTAATGAGTACAGGCAATTTCCTTCGAGGGAATAACCAAGAATTAGTAGAAGTCCAGTTAGCGCCCATGAAAAGCGCGTACGAAAAGGCGTCTTGTACATTTAGTGATAACGGGATTGATTGTTTTTGTAACCATTTAAGTGTGTTTTGATTTTTAAGGAATGTCATGGTGAAAAAAAAAGTTTAAGACTGGAGATGAATGTAAAGCCTATCTTTCAGTCTACCACAATAAAACTAATGAGACAAAGGTTAACTTTCGATAATGTGCTAAGGGGAACAGGGCTATTACACCAATGATGGAGAGGCATTAGTCAGTCCATCGACTCATAGATGCTTACTAGATTAATGGCTATACTAACTCTGATGCCTCTTATGGAGAATTTCTGAAGGTCGAATTCTTCACAGACTTGGGGACCTTGGAACAAAAGAGCAGCTCTGCTCGGGAGGATGGCGCCACACCCGAAGAATTAGAAATGATATACATCTCCGACAATAGGTTCCATAGTCTTGCTGCTGTATTGGCACTGGAGTGGGTGGAATGAACTTAGGAATGAATATGTTACTTTCCGTAAGTAATAATTCACTGTTGTCCATACTTGATCTCTCTCTCTCTCTCTCTCTCTCTCTCTCTCTCTCTCTCTCTCTCTCTCTCTCTCTCTCTGTGTGTGTGTGTGTGTGTGCATATATATATATATATATATATATATATATATATATATATATATATATATATATATATATATATATATATATATATATATATATATATATATATATATATATATATATATATATATATATATATATATATATACAGTCGTTCGGTCCTACGTTTATTCAACAATGAAGCATTTACATGACCCACTGCGTGGCACCCCAGCAGGAGCGTGTGATGCTAAAGCAATGTCTGAGTGGTCACCGCCACTGGATGTACCACTTTAAGGAAGCCAGGGTGTACTTCCTTGGAGTACTTGGACCTCATCGAGAGATTAGCTCGCAGCAAGCTTACTGTTCGTCTATCGCTTCTCCACAGCCAGTGAAATCCACAGGTCGGACACTTCGAGTAACTAACGGGTGATGAGGCGATGAAGGGCAATCTGAAGACCTTCCGATTGTTCGCTCATTTGTTTTTACAGCAATCAAGGAATGGCCCGAGATCCAACCTGGCTGGATCTTTGCTCGGGCAGAGGCGAGGATGGTCGGTGACGGCAAACGCTGGGGAGGCCTAACAATATATATATATATATATATATATATATATATATATATATATATATATATATATATATATATATATATATATATATATATATATATATATTATACACACACACACACACACACACACACACACACACACATACACGCCCACTAACCAAATATTACTGTTTAAAATTACTATTCACTACCTAGACGTCGTTCTCCCCAGTTATGAAGTGCTTTCCTGTCTTCAGGGCTTGAAGTCTACGTTCTTAAAACTCCTGATAACCACCGACTTCCTGCGGCGTTGTTTCCCTTCACACTCAAGCCGTGTTGACAGAAGTAGGCCAAATAAGGATAAACTTCAGTATTTGTGTGTCTTATTTCCACACCCTGTGACACGACTTTGTTGTTTTCACGACGGTCACCAGCACTTGTTGACGCCAGAAAATAAGCAACAAACTCGCGTCCGTCACCCCGCCAAGGCCTCACCACAAAAGGGGGGGGTACAAGGCGTCAGCCACGCATCTCTTTCTGACCCTGCCACAGACCAGCTTAAAGGGAGTCTCGGTTCTATCTTCTTTGGTCCAGACCAAGGAAGCTCGAGACTCATGCTTTCTTGGTCGAGCCTGAAGGCCGCCGCCATGCCACATTGCACCGCGGCCATCGCGTGTGACACCAATCCATATTTCCTAACAATAAAATTTGAATTTAGTCCATGTTCTGTCTCATGACCTTACTGCATCACCTCTAATAAAGCTAAAAGAGCGTGAGTGTGCAATGACATGAGACTAAATTAAAATAACTCTCGGTTTAGTTATTTATTCACTATTTTTTTATAGCTATCATCATTTGAATCATCTTGGCATTAATTTTAATATCAACAATCTTCCTTGTCTTTCCATCAGTTCAACTAGGAATGCATACTATAGTTATGACTAAAGAGTCATCTGAAATTGGGAAAGACAACAGCTCTACACTATTCATCCTTTACATTGCCTCACAATATTCAGTTTTTGTTTACTCTTTACGTAGTCTTTCTCTGCCAACATGACTTAGATGTTCACTTTCAATACCGTGTACTTTTCAAATATGATGGAGTTTCAAATGATATGAAAATTTGGTGAAGAAATGAGTTCATTTTTTTATTTGCACTATTTTTCATGTAACCTGTATGGAAATGTTAATTTGGTAGATGGCTGGGCCTCCTATTCGAGGCAAATAACCAATATAAACAATGTTCATGAAAAATCATTCATACCATAATGTACAATAAAGCACAAAGTAATAATATTACTATCCTCAATTCTGTGATGAATATCACAAGGGGCAGGGGCTTCACAGATGAAGCAAGTGTGTGCTCTCATGGAATGGGTCATACTATTTGATTTTTATTAATCATGATAAGCAATTCATGCTCTGTGACCTGCTCACACTACTAGATTCTTCTTTCTTCTTCTTTTTAACATTTTGTGGCTCATGTTACAAGCAATGCTATTTAGTCTCTTGTTATTCATGAACTGACTGTAATGTAATTATCAATTCAAAATAATTACTTAATCCTAACATTTCCAGTTACATAAAAGCACACATTCATGTCCCCTTACAACTTTACTCAATAAATCTTTATAACAGTCTCATCCCTCCAGATTTTGCTGGTGCACTCGTCTTCATGAAAGGTAAAAAGAAACTCATGTTGCCATAATATTAGAAGCAAATTATCATGATGGCAGTAAATATTGAAATCCTGAATGAAAATATCAATTGTAAGATTAAAAATTAAGTCCCAAAATGAAGTTCCACTTTTTTTTTTTTTAGTATGAATGGTACTAAAGAATTTCTGAGAACGAGAACAAGAAAGCATGTCTTCAATTTCAAACTAAAAAAAAAAATATATATATATATATATATATATATATATATATATATATATATATATATATATATATATATATATATATATATATATATATATATATATATATATATATATATATATATATATATATATATTTCTGTCTTATAAGCATACATTTTCCTTGTTCTTGTCATGGAATAGCTTTACACATGCCCTATTTCAGCATGCAGCATACAACAGGAGCGTTTCCTAGCAAGACAAATCTATATAACATGGTAGCTACTGTATTGTTAAAATGTTTACGAGAGTTTTCATGAAGGAAGGATACACATATGAGTGTTATGACATATAGATAGATATTTGTACTTATTAATCTTTTTTTTCCTATGCACCATCTAAGAAGTGGCAGAGTAAAACGCATATCACTACAACTAATAATCAGCTGCAAAACATAAATATAATTCATAACATACACAAACAAGGTCATGCATGGTTTACAGAAACTAGACATCAACCATAAGTTAATTATTTACCTACTATATCTGATATAAAAAAGACCAACAATAGGATGCCTAAATACCTAAATACACCCTCAGAACTTACAAATTATTCCATAACTAACCAGGCAATGCTGGATGCTGGAGACACAAGCATAGAATTTGGCACAAGAAGCTGCCCCATCTAGCTCTTAAAATCTTTTCGGTGCAGCACAAGTGTGATGGTCCTTCTGTAGTGCCAGGTGAGAGGGACATGAACACCTGTACCCCTTGCCAGTTGTTAAGGAGAGAAGACAAATGTGGCTGCATGGCTGGTTCTTACATGGGTTGGAAACCTGAAACACAAAATGATGGTAGACAAAAGAAACTTTCCACTGTAATAACAAATGTGAGAAACTTTCCTGTATTCCATCATGAAAATAAGTGTGTGTGTGTGTGTGTGTGTGTGTGTGTGTGTGTGTGTGTGTGTGTGTGTGTGTGTGTGTGTGTGTGTGTGTGTGTGTGTGTGTGTGTGTGTGTGTGTGTGTGTGTGTGTGTGTGTGTGTGTGTGAGTACTTATTATAAAACATTAGAAGTGCTGTACAAGTATTTTGTTTGCACTAAACTAAAACATTCTCTTCCTAGATGTTACTTTGTATGTGTGGAAAATAAGACATTGTGCCATTCTGATAATAAAAAAACTCCACTCGTACAAGAAAAATAGTCTCACCTCAAGAAGCTGGATGTGAACAACCTTGATGCCAAATGGTGATCCTGGCAGCACATCAGTGACAGGAGTCTTGACATTGCAGGCATTCGGGTTGCACTTGTACACCTGACAAAATTGAGAGAATGAGAGAATGACTACAGTTGACAGTTTATTATTCAGATTATTAAGTACTACAACACAAACAAAACAAAATAAAACAAAACAAAATAAAACAAAAATAAATAAATAACACAAATTTTGAAAAAGATTAAGCAAAATAAATGTAGAACTCACTGTGAGAGTGGACCAGTCAGTGAAGTAAAGGTTGTCTGCCCACAGGTCCATGGCATACACATGCTGAACCGTGCCACTGGAGAGGAGCTGCACAATAAGAAATACAGATTATACCAACTGTGTCACAAGTCCTTCACATCATCAGCTTACTTAATCTAATCTTAATAAAATGTGTTAATATCTCTATCATACATACCTAAAAATTCAGAGTGAAATACATAAAATCATTCCCCCCTCTTACAGTCTTCTTACATATATCTCAGTGGGCTTTTTTTTATTGGATTTTTGTTGCCCTTGACTGGCGTCCCTCCTACATAAAAAGAAAAAAAATTCCAATTCTATAATATAATATATGAAAAATACATATTTCATTTACCCACACATCACAATGCATGTGTGTATGTTCCACAGTTTACGCTAATATTCTCCCACTGCTGCACATTATTCCTGTGTTCCCTGTTGTTCTTAGGGTATAATAGTGACTGTGTGTAGTCTATAATGCCTAAGAAACTCAAAGTTGATTTATTAAGGTCTGAAGTGTGCTCTCAGCCATATACATAACTGGTAAGTGTTCATTCTGATATTGTTTATCATTATACAGGCTTTGTGTTAGTGATTTTGTATTAACTGAAACTAATATGAATCTTTAAGAGACATTATGCTAGGTTAAGTTGTTGCACAGTGCTGGGCCCTTCTTTCCCACATGTACAATTTTTTCAACTTAAAGTTTTTAGGAACAAAACTTCATCATAAGTAAGGAATGGCTGTAGTTACTATTCTATACCAGTATCAAATAACCATTATAAAAACTATATCTATGAACTATATTTTTTTATATTTGACCTGCACTTTTCACAGAACTTCATTCTAGTGATGGCTATAGCAGATACATTCACTGTACTCTGTTAAGCATAGTCTTCATCAGTGTTACATTCCCGTCCATTCACACCATTGCATATTTTTGAATTCTCACTAAATGAAAGTCTGCCTTTGTTTACATTACACTGTCCCCAGATACTTTCATTCTTTCAAATCTTCCATTCTGTCTCCTCCCATAACTACACCACACCTTCAGAATGCTGGCATACTCAACACATAAAGTATAATACAGTCATGCACATCTACCTACTTCCTCTTAAAAAACATTACCTTTCTTTTTCCAACATTCACCTTCAGTTTCTCATAAATAATTTCTGAGGTGACCTTACACTCTGCATAAGCACCAGTGTTATCTGTAAACATGCTGCTGCAGCTCATCCCAATTCATTAACTTTCAACCTTACAACAACATTTCATATTCATGAACAACTCAAAAGAGCAAACATTTTTGTAATCCATATGTATAAAGAAATAAATCCTTTTAAAATGTAACTCCAAAGAACCCATCACATACCCTCCTATCGGTGCCATCATACTTCATAGATTCCAGTGAGTCTGTTGATGCTTCCATCCAGTAGACTCGCTGGGATACTGAGTCAATGGCCAAAGCATTGGGCCACATGAGGTTAGAAGCCAAAACTGACCGTCTGAAGCCATCCAGATCACTGGACTCCACCACACCCGCTTTCCAGTCCGTCCAGAACATTTTTCTGTAAAAGAGAGAGTAAATCTTGACATACTATAAATCAAGCTGTGTGGTGAACTTGTACAACTATGGTGCAGGAGAATAGCAGTTAATTTATAATCATAACTATCATCATAAGTGTTGCACGGATAAGTAAGTTTAAACAAGTTGACTGTTAGCACCATCACCCTAAAATTTTCACTCTTTCCCTTATTGCTTTTCATTCCACAACAAGAATCAGGAGCAGACACAAGAAATACTGGACTGACAATTATATGCCAGTCAATAAAGACAGTTCAGTATTTTAACGCCTTAACATCCAATCTTTGTCACATTCACCAACCAGAAGTACGATTAGTATGCTGATAACCTTACATAGTCAGAATAATGAAATTTAATTGCTTTCCAGTGTAGTTTATTAAGCACTCTCCTCCGAATCGTGCTGGTTTTATTCCATATGTATAAGCATTAAAGGACATATCAAAATAAATCAATAAATAAATAACTTGGTGATACAATACAAGGTCACCATGATAAACAAGATGAGTCCTATCCACCACTAGCATGCAGCACTTCACCAACATTCTGCCTCACCTGTTTCTTAGATCAAGCTGCAGGGATCGAGGGGAAGATGTGGTGTTGGTGAGGACCGTTGTGCAAACGAAGTCCTTGAGTGAGCATGCAAGTAGCAACTGTCTCATGCCATCCATAATGTACATGTTTCTCCCCAGGTAGTCAATGGCAAGAGCCTCCACAACATTCTCATCTGCAGAGATATTGGAGGTAGCAAGCAGTTTGTCACATCAGTAATACAAAAACAAATACACATGAGTGCACTTCTTACAATATGATATAATAATCAAACAATAAGTGATAACACTCAACTGAAACAACTCAATTGGATATACAATGGAGCCTCGGATCACAAACTTAATCAGTTCCATGACTCAGTTCACAAATTGAAATGTTCACAAACCATAAGTTTTTTCCCATTGAAATTAATGTAAAAACAATTGTTCCATTCCAGCCTCAGAAACATTGCATTTTTCTTCTTTATTTTTAAATGTTTTCGGTGACAAGGAATATAGAATGAAATTATGGTTGGAGAGGAAAAGACACAAAGTCTGGCCTTGCACCAAGCACGTGTTGTCTGAAAGGAAATATTGGAACATAAGAGTCTGTGTGCAGCAGGGATTGTTGCACTGCTCAGGACAGCACATGCTTTCCTAATTCCACCTAGTGTCCCTTTTTTTGAGTGCAGTGTCTGTGATCCAGCGGGTCTTGACAACCTCACATCTCATGAGCATGTCTGTGGCAGGTGTGGTCTTTCTAGGGCATCCAGACACCAGGACATGAGGTAAAGTGTGACAGGATGGCAGAACATGTGCTGTCATGAGTAGCACAACACTTCCTGCCTTACATAGACTTGTATGCTCCAGCACTTTCTTCCAGCCAACGCATTTTTGATGCAAGGTGAATGTTGTCTTTCCCTCTCAAATCATCTTTCCAACCACCCTGAAAGGTTGGAGGTAGGAAGGAGTAGGGGGGACCCAGGTTTAATCCCCATCAAACAGCTGGGAAGGCATCTGACCTTGAAATAAGTGACAAGCTATACCCAATGCTGAAGAGATTTACCAGTGTGTGATAATCACACTGCTCATAGCAGGTTGGCCACAACACAGCTGAACGAGTGAGCACATGCTTGCCAGCTGAGACAGTTTGTGGGGTATTCGTGTGTTCACACACCAAAACACTGTTCGTGAACCGATGCAAAAATTGTTTGAAAAATCTGTTTATGAACTGATTTTTTTTTGTGAACAGGAATATTTGTGAAACAAGGTTCCACTGTAATTCATTTAGCATTAATTTTTGTAATTATATCTTATTCAAAGAGTTCATTTAAATGCTTACACTGCCCACCATCCACATAAATGTACATTGCGTAATTATTTCTGTACTCCCATCATTCTGATTTACCTGTATCAAAGACAAACTGGGGAGGATTTTTCTTGAGAAGGTCTCTCTTGTACACACCAGCCATCTCCACAATGCTCCAATACACCTCATCCTCCACAGGATCATATGCAACTTTAATGACCTGCAAGCAGTTAAAAATTTGAAGGCATTTCTATCATAATAGGAAATATAAAGTACTTTCACTTTTTTATCCATATAAGGGAAATAAACACTGATGAATAGTTTGGGAATGATACAAAAAAAAGTAGCTTAGAATATCACAAATGCTTACCTGATACTTTTCTATATCCCAAACCAAACTAATCAAAGTCTGAGTTAATGCTGACCTCAATAAAAAAAGAATAAGTAAGACTATAAATGTAAAATTTATTTAAAATTTACCCCAGAATGTGTTAACTTTCCCTCATAGACAGTAAGATTCCACGAGCCATTAAGGGAATATGCTTCTAGGGCATCCCTCCGCCCTACCAACACGAAGGGGCTTGGGAGGCCTCCTGCAAAGGATCCAGATGTATTAGTTAATGCATCTGTTGTGACAACAACAATACTGTCTACCATACTCCATATTTTTAAATACTTTCATATGGCATAAGACCTTATACAGTAATACAACCTATAACTGTATAATCAAATTAGTTTGCATACATTTCATAGGAAAGAGACATATCTAACACCTGTAAGCTATAAAGAGAATGCATGACAAGTGTACATGAAAAATTTAGCATGTTTAATAAGAGGACACTCACAAAAACTTATTCTCATGGAAGACAGATAAGCTTACAAACATTTATGCAAAGACAGAGCAAACAGGCATATGGCATTTTATATCTATAAAAAAAATAAATAAATAAAAAAAAGGCAATAGTCTATAGGTTGTGTGTAAGTGTGATCTCTAGGTGCATTAACCATTTCTGCAAGTTAACACACTGGCTTAAACATTAACTTTAAGAGCTTCAAGACTTGCATTAGACAAGACAGCACTGATGCTTAGACTGGTGCATTTCACAATATATGCTATGCTGAGCATTATCATCAACACTTTAAGCTAAACAAAATGTGATTTTCAACAGAATTACAATTGTGCTGTAACTCACCCACACAGGTAACGCCACGGTCATCAAGTGTAGTGTTGGTGGGACAGGTACACTGAGGACCGCGGGGCGTCCTAAAGCACCCATCACTACATGAGTTGGCAAAACACAGTTCCTCTGAAAACAATAGCATGTGCACTATAATACTTCACATCATCCAACTTAATATCTACTCATGAAACTGTACTATTGTATAAAATATAATTCTGTGTGTGTGTGTGTGTGTGTGTGTGTGTGTGTGTGTGTGTGTGTGTGTTTACCTAATTGCCTAGTTGTATAGTACAGAGTTTGAGCAGGGCTCATAGTATCTTGTCTCCATATCTATATTTATCCACCATTTCCTTAAATTTATGTACATTTGGTACTGTAACAACCTCTTCATTCAGACCATTCCAGATATCCACAGTTCTATGTGGAAAACTGTACTTCTTGATGTCTCTCAAACACTGGCTCTTCCTGATCTTCTTTGAGTGTCCTCTTGTCTGTCCAGCTTCATCTTCCAGTAGCACAAGATCCTGCTTGTCTATCTTCTCAATGCAATTAACTATTTTATACATCATTATTAGATCTCTTTCTCTTCTAACCTGCAAAGTTTGCAGCTCCATTTCCTTAAACCTCTCTTCATACATTAGATCTTTCAGCTCCAGTACCATCCTTGTAGCTGCCCTCTGAATTCTTTCCAACTTCTTTATATCTTTCTTCATATGCAGAGACCACATCACTGCTGTGTATTCCAGCTTAGGACGTAGCAAAGTGGCTATAATTTTAGCTAGTTGCAATATACAAGGTCAGAACAACACTCATATGGCCCTGTCTCCACATTTCTATTTAGTTTTTCCTTCATGTGATGTATACATTTCTCATTTCTATCACCTCTTCTAATCTATTCCAAATATTTACATTTCTGTGCAGGGAAGTTGTACTTTTTAAATCATTCAAGTATGTCCCCTTCACGTCCTTTTTTTCCTGTGTTGTCTTAAAAATCCAGCCTCTCTTTATCTCCTCAATAAAAGGTAGTTTCTTTTTCAACAATTCATTAACATATGTATCATAATTTTACTCTTTTTTCTTCAAGTATTGATATTTCCATTTCTTCTAGTTTCTCATCATATATTAGACTTTCCAGTTTTGGTACTATCCTGATTGCTATTCTCTGCACTGTTTCCAGCATCCTGATATTTTTCTTCTTTATTATTTCTAGAGGAGACACCTTTACAATTTCATAATATTTTAATTTGGTCTAATCCTTGTGGTGATTTTTTCCCATCATGTACCCAATAGATAAATACAGAAAACCTAGAAGTATATAAAATAGTATATAAATGTAAATACTCACCACATGCTCCCCCCTCATCACTACCATCAATACAGTCCTTGTGACCATCACACACATTCTTGGAAGAGAGACACTTGGAATCTGATCGGCAAGGAAACTGACCTCGGTCGAGATCACATCTTTTGACCTGTAACTGCAAGGAAAAACAAAAATCTTTAGTTTAAAAACAGGTTTTTTTACTAAATCAAATCAGCTGATGAAAATAGTGTTAATAAGAGAATTTGCACAAATAGTAATCACAAGATTATAACTAGAACTGCTTTAAGTGTATATAAAATATTTAATCTAGTGCATCTCTCTCCTTTTGGAAGGTTATATACATACTCCCAGGTGTTAGCTTTGCTTACCTAATGGTGGTTCTCCATACTGTGCAGTCTTTGACAACTTCTCTTCCTAGACACAACATCCTGAAGTAATTTTGTATGGCCTCATCCTATATCTTTTTTGAGGGGCATAGCTATCTCCTTATTGTTCTATTGCCAACATCTATTTTCACCCAATAATCCTTTAACTTTCCAGTTATATAAGCTCTGAGGCATGACTGCCTTACTTAGCACTCTATTTTCTCTACCATAGGCGTGTATAGATGTGAATATTTCATAAGAAACCTACCTTTGGGCAGCCAACCTCATCACCACCATCAAGACAGTCACGCTGGCCGTCACACCACCACTGATCTGGCAGACAGCGGCCTGTGTCCTGGCAGGTGAACTCCTTTTTCGAGCATGCTCTCTGAGGAAAATCATGCACACCTTCTTGTGAGATAATTATCCTTTGAATAGAAAAAATTACAATTATGCACTTGCAAAAAAATATCAGCTATGTACAGGATTAAGAAATAAAGGTACTTTCATTACACTAACTTGTTCTTGTGAGGAAGAGAAACATTGTTCTAGAAGCTAAGTATCAAAATATCTCTGAGAACTAATTTTGCAGGATCCCATGGTTGGTGAAATGGGATACAATTATATAACTGTGGTTGGGAATTTTGCCATTCGTAAACATGCAGTTGGAAAGGGAATAGTGTGTTTTCAATGCCAAATGTATTCTAATACTTGCCTTAATCACATGATATCAGCACTCACCACATGGACTGAGAATTGTCATAAACAATTTTCTTATACAAAACTGCCTCACTCTCTCCCATATTATGAAGAAGAGAGGACAAAAGTCCATACCTTGGGGCAGCCTTCTTCATCACTGCCATCACTACAGTCTCTCTGGCCATCACATTTGAAGCTCAATGGGAAGCATTTACCCTCAGCTGCACAGGTCAGCTGGTCCTTCTTACAGATATTCTGGAAAAAGAAGATCTAATGAATTGAGCATACAACAATCCTCTGATCAGCACCGACATCAGTCATTAGATGTAAGGCCTTGGATCTTCCCTCACACATGCAAGATGGCATCAAGAAAGAGATGGACAAGAATATGACAAAAAATATATAAAGGAAAAAATTACATTAACATTGACACTTCAGTTACTACATTCTCTCTCTCTCTCTCTCTCTCTCTCTCTCTCTCTCTCTCTCTCTCTCTCTCTCTCTCTCTCTCTCTCTCTCTCTCTCTCTCTCTCTCTTATTTCTTAGGTCTTCATGATAAAGACACCTACCATACACTGACCTTAATACATCTCATCATTACTACATACTTCTGACATCTATTAGCTAAAAACTGCCTTCCACAGCAAGACTCCAAGTTGATTTCTCATAATTCACTCTGACAACTCTGTAATGTTGATCTAACATTCAGAATACTAGTAGTGCATCACTCCCTTAAACACCATATTATTTCAGCTCACTTTATGCAACACCTTTTTATCCTTTAGAAAGGTTATCTCCATGTTCCTGAGCTTTATTGACACTACCTTCATGTATCTGGATCTCCAGAAAAAAATTACATAATATATAAACATGCTCTACATATGCTTCAACTTATATCAGCATTTAATTAGTACCTGAACCTTACACATCACCTAGTTATAACTTTTATATCCCATAAAACGAAACTAAAATACCATTATTCTCCAATTGTACTTCTATGCACTGCACAGTGATACAAGTGTTTGCAAACGTAAGCACCATGTAATAAACATGCAAGGTCTCACCCCTGGGCAATGATGCTCATCACTTCCATCTGTACAGTCCAACTCTCCATCACACCACCAGCCTGAGGCAATGCACTGGCCTGAAACACATCGTGTTTCAAATGGTCCACAAGAAACCTGGAAGTGAATGTCAGAGTCAACTTACAAACTCAGCCAGTGATCTATCCACCAGAAAGAAAAATAAGAAAAAAAATGAAGCACACAAATTTTAATTCTAAACTTACCTGACTTCTTTTTAGGGGTTAGAATTTTTGGCTTCTTAGTTCTCAGAACTTTATATATATATATATATATATATATATATATATATATATATATATATATATATATATATATATATATATATATATATATATATATATATATATATATATATATATATATATATATATATATATATATATATATATATATATATATATATATATCATGCTACATTCTATCTTATAATACTGCAGCTCCTCTTATTTCACTTTATTTTATGCAGCTACAGTATTTACTATATTTAGTCTGCAAGAATGCAGTCAGTTTTATCCTACATTTTGCCACTAGCTGCCAACAACATGAATGTAAAATTTTCAACTTTAATTTTGGCTAGCTCTGCTATGTTATTTATTTATTTCCTATGTAAATACAGTAACTGCTCATTCATATATACAAGTAAAAGGAGAATTAAAGGAACTTACCAATTCAGAGACATTCTTGCTAGCATCTGGGGTAACACCTGGTATGTGGGGTAGAGTGGCAGTATCAATTATGTGGATGGGGCATCGAGCCTCATCACTAGAATCCTCACAATCTGGGACACCATTGCATACCTTGGAAGGAGGAACACACTCCCCATGCAAGATACATTTGAAGTCAGAGATCTCACATTCAGTCTGGGAAAACACAGATAATAAGGTATGATAACCTTTAGTACTGCATACAGAGGAGATGGAGAAAATATCAAACAGAAGCAAACAACACTTGTATGTATGTATGTATTTACATACATAAATTGAACACTACTTAATTTTATATTATGCCAATATTATTCCATACATATCATCCCTACCAAGGCAAATGGATGTAACTCTTTTTTGACATGGGTTACAACTACTATGATGTTCCTTGTAGCAAGTTTTATAGCGTGTCAAAAGGGCGTATCTGTAGGAGTAAAGGCTGCTGGGATACAGCTTGCCTTTTTGGCGATGTACCTACAAAAATAATGAATTGTCACAATACATACTGGTACAACTCAAGCTACATTCATTATTCAAGACAGTAATTTGGTTTCAGGCATGTCAACATACACCACTGATTACCAATATAGGTGCTGTTGTGCAGGATCTTTTGTAAAGAGACAAACAGGCACATCTGTGGCATAACTAAAGTATTCCCCATCATTAGAAAGCTCCTTCACAAGATGAACTGGTGTACCATGTATGATCCCCTCAAAACCCCTCTAAGCTCAAAAAAAAAAAATTATATGTCCTTAAAATTCCAACCTCTCATCTATTTCTGGGCTTTAATACAGTAGATTACCTTTAATATTAACTGAACTGCAGCATGATATATTTTGGTAAAAACTTTAATCACCTCTCCTGAAAAATCAAGAAATACTCGCATTTGTTTCAGTAGGGACAATACGTAACTCCTGCCTCTGCTCTATGATTCAGATGTTGGCTTACATGTATGTCCGAGCATCCATATTCATCACTCTTATCAAAGCAATCATAGTCTCCATCACAACGCCATCTGGAGTGAACGCACTTGTCACCCGAGACACACCTGAAGTAGCCTTCCTTGCAAACAGCCTGGAAGGAAGTAATAAATGTTAATGTGTTTCCTCAAGTTTATATTTCAAAACATTCTGTAAAGTTGGAATCATCAATAAAACAAAGATTAGCTTCTTTGAACCTACCTCCACACATCCAACTTCATCACTGGAATCAGGACAGTCATCATCTCTGTCACAATGCCATTCAGCAGGTATACAGAGGCCTCCAGTGGCACACAGGAATCTCCCTTCACACTCACTCTAAAATAATATTAGAATGTTGCTTACCTTCTTTGTATTAATGTTACAGTGAAGATAAGTTGCTTTGGAAAAGTATCTCTAATTTCATCATTCAGAGAAATTGCTTGGCTTTAGTTATCCAATTCATCTTTTATTTCTGGATAAGCATTTACATTTTACCTAATAATATATCTATTTTGGATTAAAAATGGTAGACAGTAGACTGACAAATATAACTTGAATATAAACAAAAATCTGTACTAACAGACTATTTTAGTTCACAGAACTAGTATAATCCTGTCAAGAATTCTTCTTCTTTGTTTTTTTCTTCCTTATCCAGGCTGCTCTGATGAGTCAGAACTAGGATAGTGCCTCCTGAAGGAACAGAGGGCTTTGGCTTTGGCATTTGGGAACCATTACTCTGTGTGGATACCCTTGTTAACCTCAGACCATGGCAAGGATTTCAACCTGCATGCATTACCACTGTATTAGAGCAGCCACAAGAATCAAAAATAAAGTTTGGGTTGAATTCCTCAAGGTAGAAAACATCTTACAAATACCTTATTTAGGAATCAACTTTTGCATTCTCTTTTCAAGTACTGCATCCTGAGACTGATTATTTACCAGGAAAGAGTGGTACAGTGAGATGATAATGTGCTAGACGGGAAGGTACAATGGATGCATACAGATTATTTCCTACAAAAATGTGCCAGAGTAATTTTTGATAGAATATACATACATATGTATATATATATATATATATATATATATATATATATATATATATATATATATATATATATATATATATATATATATATATATATATATATATATATATATGAGAGAGAGAGAGAGAGAGAGAGAGAGAGAGAGAGAGAGAGAGAGAGAGAGAGAGAGAGAGAGAGAGAGAGAGAGAGAGAAAGAGAGAAAGAGAGAGAGAGAGAGAGAGAGAGAGAGAGTCTGGAATGTCATGCAAAGGCGAAGTGTAAGGATAAGCGAATGTGAAGATTTTTCTCTCTTGGCTGCCCACCCCAA
Organism: Scylla paramamosain; assembly: GCF_035594125.1. Classification (NCBI taxonomy): domain Eukaryota; kingdom Metazoa; phylum Arthropoda; class Malacostraca; order Decapoda; family Portunidae; genus Scylla; species Scylla paramamosain. The sequence continues at coordinate 4,045,373 of NC_087152.1, read as the reverse complement.
GCAGAATTTCAAGTAAATATGTGTCAAAAAAGATGAACAGACAAGTTCTTGGACAACTAATACAGGAACAATATGACAATAAAGTGTTTATCAAATTTAACAGTTTAATGTACCTACATGATGTGCAGTGTTCTTTACAAATGTGAAAAAATAATAAAAAAAACAGACTTACAGTTGAGTTTACAACAGTAACCTTCTGGTCATCTGGGACTTCATGTGCTTTTTTGGGAACAAATGGAAACCTCTTGCTGGGTATTCCTGGACAGACAGCTTCATCACTCAGGTCATGACAGTCTCCAGCCCCATCACAGACCTTCTCCTTGGGCACACACTCATTGTGAGAGGCACATTGAAACTCCTTACTTGTACATGAGGCCTGCAAACATATAAGAAGTGATTCTGAGTCATGCAAAATTTGGAAGAAGCATGAAATATAATAGAGGCTCTGTGTATATAGAAGTGGTTTTCTAATGGTCATGAGTGGTTGGTTCTTGTCTGTAGTGTGCTGTAGTTTTATTATTTCTCTTACATGTGTAATATGACAGGGTATAGGTGATGAGATGTAATGTCAAGAAAATGCTAAAAAAAAACTTCTAACACTGGGAAGAGAGAGAGAGAGAGAGAGAGAGAGAGAGAGAGAGAGAGAGAGAGAGAGAGAGAGAGAGAGAGAGAGAGAGAGAGAGAGAGAGAGAGAGAGAGAGAGAGAGAGAGAGAGAGAGAGAGAGAGAGATTTACTTTGAATAAAAAAAAGTAAAATGACATTTTAACAATTATGTAACATTGCCAGAGAGAACTCAGAACATAAAAAAAAAATCAAAAGAAAATCAGAACCAATACAAAAAGCAGTGATAATAAGGTCATATAAAACAATACATGCAGACAGGAGACAGACTTACAATTATCTCATGGCAGTCATCTTCATCACTACCATCGAAGCAATCCGGCGCACCATCACATCGCCAAAAGTTGTGGATGCACTTGTCCCCTGAGGAGCACTTGAAGTAAGCATCACTACACTCTGCCTGGAGAAAAACATGAATGAAAATCCCATACCACTCTTATTAAGTCTTCTTATGTATATATATACTATCTAAGAATAGCTGGATTTCTCTCTCTCTCTCTCTCTCTCTCTCTCTCTCTCTCTCTCTCTCTCTCTCTCTCTCTCTCTCTCTCTAAGATGTACATGATGTAAAGAAAATTACAGAAAAGTTCTTCCCTGCACTACTGTTCCTTCTTTCAAAACTTGAGGCTCAGTGACATTATAGGGATTGGATGTACTAGTGGAGTGATGCATGGACTTCTGTAGCATTCTGGCCTCTAGCAGGAGGAGGAAGAATACACTTACAAGTAGAAGTACTCATTCCTATGAGCTCATCGCTGTGAGTCATGAATACCTTTTAGCAAGAAATGGCATAAAGGAAGGCCTTTTGTTGTTATAACATGCAAGCCCATGTGAACTTGAAAATATTATTTACATATTTATTAAAAATTATCTATAGAAAAATTAATAATGAAACTGGAGTACACTAGATGCAAAACAACAATAACTACATGACCTATCTCCATATTATGTTATACTAACGCAAGTGGGTCACACAGTACATAAATACTGAGGTAGGTGTACTATACAGCAAGCTAAGGGCATCTTTTTATATTTGTCTTCAATTTATACTCAAACATTTCTGACGTTTGTGTGGATTCTAATGAAGCTGAAATTCTTCTATATACACAAACACATGTTAAGGACTTAAATCTTGAATCTTGTCACTTGAAATGTAAATTAGCCTCCCTCACCTTCACACAACCACGCTCATCAGTGGAATTTGGGCAGTCATCCTCCCCATCACACCGCCAACTCCGTGGAATACACTGATGTGTTGTTGATGAATTTGAGCAGTCAAACTGATTGATAGCACATCGATGCTGAAAATAAAACATAGATGATTCTATTATTATTAATGGTAGTTGCAGCAGTAGTAGTAGTAGTAGTAGTAGTAGTAGTAGTAGTAGTAGTAGTAGTAGTAGTAGTAGTAGTAGTAGTAGTAGTAGTAGTAGTAGTAGTAGTAGTAGTACAATAGTAGTAGTAGTAGTAGTAGTAGTAGTAGTAGTAGTAGTAGTAGTAGTAGTAGTAGTAGTAGTAGTAGTAGTAGTAGTAGTAGTAGTAGTAGTAGTAGTAGTAGTAGTAGTAGTAGAGAGGGAGGAATTTTCATACACACATCAGATATAAATATGACCTGATGAAATAATACATCATACACCTTAAACTAGTTACAAACTAAATGACTGTTCACTTACCAATGAATTGTTTAAAATACTAATTAGCAAAGAATATGATTATTTGCCAAATAATGAAGCATAATTGCATTTACATAAAATGCTAATATAAACTATGACATTGTATACCAAGACCTCCAATCTTAAAAAAAGTACATAATAATAATAAGGGTATCTGAATAGCATAGTTACAGAATAGTCACTCGCAAGACAAGACATCAACATACTGAGCCACATTCCAATTCATCGCTGCCATCTTCACAATCTATGTCTCCATCACATCGCCAGGACACAGAGATACACTGGTTGCCTACCATACATGACCACTGCCTGGAGCCACACAAAGCCTGGTTGAGAATGGTTTTCATGTTAATAATTATGCACTGTATAAACAAAATTTTGATTATCTGATAAACAATATACACATTCAACAATATAACAAAGGCATAGAAATAATACCCGGGTTAATCCACAGAGCAACTCATCTGCTCCATCATCACAGTCTCTTATTCCATCACATTTCTGTTCCATTGGATGGCAAGTGCCATCACCACAAGGGAAATGAGTAGTTGTGTTGCACTGCACCAAAGAAATGTTCTGGGATATTACTGTGGAAGACAACACTGGTATAAATGCACAGCCTGTATACATAGAGAGATTCAAATCTTATACATATGAAGCTTCCTTATCCAGAGATGAAAACTTGCATGTGTATGACATGATGGGACAGAAATTCAAACTATAATATTTAAAAAAAATCATGCAAGATAAAATAAGAAGGTCCTTGAGTTATGTCAGCGTTCCGTTCTTAACCTGTGATGCAAACCTAATTTTGGCGTAAGTTGAAACCAGCCTAAGTACACACTTATATTGATAGAGAGAGAGAGAGAGAGAGAGAGAGAGAGAGAGAGAGAGAGAGAGAGAGAGAGAGAGAGAGAGAGAGAGAGAGAGAGAGAGAGAGAGAGAGAGAGAGAGAGAGAGAGAGAGAGAGAGAGAGAGAGAGAACAATTCTTTATCTTTACTCCTATAGTTGGCTTGCACACCAGAAGGGGTGTTGCAAAAAATAAATAAATAAATAAAAAGCTTTTTGAAAGGATAAGATAAACAAACAGGAGAGCATATCAAAGTGACTAATGGACATCAATAGTTGCAGGTTAGGAAAGTCTAGACATTACTAACACAACCTCTTGCTACCAAGAAAGGATGATCAAACATGAAGTACCAATTGAAGAGTTGTCATTCTTGAGGTGGACAAGATATCCTTGGAGAGATCCAAGTGCTTCACTGACTTTGCCAATCTTGTTGTGGAGTGCTGAAATTATTTGACTTCGTTGTACTGCTGCATCTAAGGAGAGAGCCTTATTTAAGAATAAAAGGAAAGCTGACTGAGAGTTAATTAGCACAATTTACAAATATATATTTGATAATTTCCATTACTTCTGAGAATAATCTTGGTCATGCTACATAGGTTTCCTGCCATAATGAGCAGCAATGTTAATGAATATGGTACCATCTCATCAGGGCAGCCTGGTGTTGAGGTATTCATAGCTTGGCCACACCTACAAATAAACTCACACATACCAAGTGTTGAACTACCCTTGAATGAAAAAAAAAAAAAATCAATAATGACTAGCTTTCAGACATTAAATAGGTATGTATTCATATAAATGCATACTATATTAATTGCACAAGTATTACAGAGGATTGATAACAACAAGGTACTTCGCCTCTCAATAATCCATGGTGCTTTCTTTAATTTACTTATTAAATCTAGGAAAAGAGCCACTATACTATATAAATTATGCTGCAAAGATGGTTAAATTTTATGAAAACCACATATTTTCCACATCAACTCAAAAATATTTTCAATAATTGTGTGCGATGGGCCAGGGCAGGTCCAAGGATGCTTTACATTCCTTGGTCGGTTGGCTATCATAACTCCATTGCATAATTTTATTAACTACCATCTAACAACTTCTTAATGGCCAAATAATTAATGATATTTTCAAATACAAACACATCTAATCTAACAAGCCTTGGCCTACCTTATAAATATTCAAAGTTCGACAGTAAATTTTGTCAGCCTAGTTCAACTATCGAAATACTTTGCGTGACAAGACCTATATGATAATTTAGTTAAGAATTTAGTACCTGGAAGATGCTAGGATAATACTGAAATAACAGCCTATTCAACTGGGGTATTACTTATGTTGGATTTATATTATTATTATTATTATTTTTTTTTTTTTTACTTCATCTCGATGAGAAGACCACATTATGAAGAAACAACACAATAAATAAATGGTCATTGTCTCAAAATAAGTAAGTTAAGATTATTTCTAAAGTACCCGGGTGTTTTTTTGCTGAAATAGTGACACCACCAGCCAACCTACCTGGACTTCCCGGAGAGCTGATCACACTCTCATCTAAGTGAAGGTCATGCAGGGTCAGCTCAAGCGTGGCCAGCGTCTCCAAGTTCTCGTGGACGCTCTCCTCGAGGGTAGGTTCTGCGGGGTCGTTGGGATCTTCGTGTAATACTGTTGCCTCCAGCATCCATGTCTGCTCGCCCTGGCTGGCTGCCGCGGCAAGGACACACAGCAGCAGCAGCACACGGCACGGCAGCAGCAGCATGGCCTTCGAGCAGCGTGTTCCCGGCCCGTGCGGCGTGTAACTTAGATCACGTCTCCGAGCACCAGTTGGTCCTGAGGAGGGGAACACAGGATTCACAAATATCTTTAATTAAGCAAATTGAACCACAGGCATCAGAATGTGTAAAAGACATCTGTTTGTTTCCGCACCAGTTTGTCCTAAGGAAAAGAACACAAATTAAGGGCTCATGCTTCCTAAAATACTAATGGTTGACCACGGGCATGAGAACGCGCAAATGTTCATATAATATTCAAGACACGTTCACCCATAAAAGGCAAATACGTAGAATACGACATAAAGTCAACGAAATTGCCACTCTGCATATAGCAAAACGTAGTAGTAAACCTGTTTTTTTTTTGAGACATGAGCAAGGTGAAAGGTTGTCTCTGCAAAGGTTAAGCAGCGACACGTGTCCTTCATCCGCAATAAGCAAATCTAAACATTTTATATAACTGAAATCATTAAACTAAAAACAACAGCAACAAAAACAACAACAAACAACAACAACAATAACAATAAGAATCGAGAGGCATTAATGTAGTCCACAGATGCTTATAACCACCTGACCATGCTCGCATCGGACTGTTGAAGGTCACGCAAATGAGAGAGAGAGAGAGAGAGAGAGAGAGAGAGAGAGAGAGAGAGCACTCTTTCCAGACTACACACACACACACACACACACACACACCTTTTCGGTTTGCATCTTTCGAACGTCTTGTTCCAAATAATTTATTATTATTATTATTATTATTATTATTATTATTATTATTATTATTATTATTATTATTAGCAGCAGCAGCAGGAGCAGCAGCACACACATACACACTACAATGATGATACGTAGAGGTATCTTTTTTTTTTAGTACTGGTGACGATGCTTGTTCACGAGAGTTGCTAGCCTTGAGCATCCCTCCCTGCCTCATGTCCTTTGTGCCCCTTCTCCTGTGTAGGCAAGCGTCTGTTAGTAAGGAAGAAGTTCCATGACAATGATGATGAGAATGAAAACAAATGAGGAAATGAAGGGAAAAAGAAAAAGAGAGAGACAGAAAAGGTGAGAAGAGAAGGCGCAGGAGAAAAAGAGAAGAGGATAAGGGTAAAATCTGGACCGGTTTGGGAGGGATAGGACTCCGAAGTATAAGCAGAGGCCGTTACCCGTTTCTCTCCCCTGATCTCCCGGCACCACACCCAAGCTTTCCCGGCTCTCCATCTCTCCTTCCCACTCTTGCCTGGCGGGGCCGATGACCTGCGTCCTGGAGGAGGCTGAGGACAGCCCTATCCTTGCATCTCGCTTCAACAAAAACTCTTCATCCAGTAAATCAGTTTATGTTACTCTTATTACAAGCGAAACTCCATCCTCGTACTGTTCTTTTCCCAGTGGAAGTCTACTATTATTTATTTATTTATATATTTAGTTTTTTTTTTCTACATGCAAAATAAGATGGATGTTCCTATTACACTTATTTGGAAACAGTCCGTGTTTTTTAATATACTTGATTCTCATTAGAACCATTTTCAGAGGCCAGTGTATTGCTGCTAATAAATGCTTTTCTCCTATTCACGATACAGAACCTTAGTTGAAATACCACTAGAATCATGAAAACCCCTTGAAAACTTTAGTAACTTGTACTAGACCCTGTTAAAACTAGTGGAGATAAGAAATCGAAACATATGAGAATACAGTGACACCAACACGATGGTATATATATTTTTTTCTTGGATATAAGCAATTAATTTGTATGGCAAACTCCTGATAATTTTATTCTTAAGGAGTGAATGGATGTGAGTGCAACATCAATCAGAATTTATGCGTAAGGAATTCATAGAAGCACTATGTTCAGTTCTATTTTCCATGGCATAATCTCTCTCTCTCTCTCTCTCTCTCTCTCTCTCTCTCTCTCTCTCTCTCTCTCTCTCTCTCTCTCTCTCTGCCATTAATCCATACACAGCAGCATACGCTTAAAACTACTTGACCCACTGCATTCTTATTTAGCATGGAAAATAATACCTGTCTTTATACAGTTGTACATCGAAGATATATAAAATTCAGCACACCTATACGAACAAAGGTAAAAATCCAACGTAATTTTCCCACTCTTATTTCGGTCTCCCGGATACCATAAAAGAAGTTACGAAGTTTCACCTGGGGATTTACTTGAGAAAGGACAGAGCGGGCGAGACGAGAGACGGGTCGGCTGGTGGCGGAGTGAAGCAGTGGTGCGTCAGGAGAGAGGGGATGAGGGGGAGGGTGATGGACTGGAAGAGGTGTGACCGGGGAGTTTACACGCAGGGGTGTGGTCAAGGCTGTGCCAAGGGGAATGCCCAGTGCAATGCAGAGCTGCGTTTCTTCTGTTTACGTCTCAACCAGGATACACACACACACACACACACACACACACACAAACACACCATTATTTTTTATGAGTTTCTAGTTTTATCTCATTTTATTGTAATTTTACTTGCTTTCATACTTTACTTATATTATAAAATTAGGCTTTGTACTATAATGCATATGTCCGTACTTCTGTATGTTCAATAAGAATAACTATCATAAAAATTAAATTGGTTATGATAATCACACACACACACACACACACACACACACACAAACGGCAGCGACCAAAAGACGATGATGCACCATGGACGACACATCTCGTAGTTAGCAACACCCACGGTCCACACGTCCAGATGCATCCAAAAGACGACACACCTAACTTACCATGCTCCCCCTTCAGGTCACTGATCCTCCCCGTTAAGACAGGCCAAGAGTTTGTGCTGGCTAAAAGTGCCTGTGGCGGAACTTCTTTGGCGACGATGGTAACCAGATGCTTGTATTGCTATTGAGTGGGGAAGGGCTGGGACTGAAAGGGTAGTGCCCTCGTCCCATCATACTTTAGCCACATAATATGTATATGTATGCACAGATCAATCCGAAGGTGTGACAAAACGAGATTACGTGTTTGACTGACGCACGTTCTGTTAATGCACACTGCAGCATACGTCAAAGTAATGAGGCTGAAGACTGCAGCTGCCGGCCAGGGTTAACAAACCTGGTCAGACCTGTAAGGACTACATTTAGAGAGTGCGGGGAGAAGAGACGGGGAAGAGGCGGAGCAGCAAAAACAAGTTGCCTTTAGAATGCAATAGTGCCCCCCTTCCCTGCTCCTCGTTCACTCCCTCTCCGTCACGCGGTCCCCTCGTGTAAGTCTTCGCAGGGTGATGCCCTCCGCCCCCTGAAGATGCACAGGAGCTACCTTGAACTTGTCTCAAGCCGGCACTGTGGCGGATATGATGCTACACACCACTACAAAAAGGTCTGCTCTTTAATGATACTCAGAATGGATGGTCATCAATATAATGAAGGTAGCAGCCAACCATTCAGCAAGACTGGCCAAGGAACATAACAGGGTGGCTTGTGATGCCAGTTTGTAAGAGAAGTGTATATTCATTTATGTACTAATTAAAACTGTTTTCTTATAACATATTCACACTCAAGCAGTCGAACGCTACAAAACCTGTGCAAATAACATTTATTCTAGAAATCTAATTTAATCTACAGTTTACTCCAGCCATTGCCTTATACTAAATTCAAGGCCATGCATACGAGTGAAAATGAATAAATATATAAATAGTCACCGAAGATGTCCTTACTATCACAAACTCCGATATTGTTCTGTGATACTCAAAGAACATTACAGGACTCCACCAAGATATACTGCGCCTAGACAAGAACACACCCATCCAGGAAGAATATCCAGCAAGGCGGCCGACCCTGAGCACACACACGCACACACACACACACACACACATACACACACACACACACGCGGCTCCCCACCCAGCAGCCCGGCATTAACCTAAGTGCTGCAGCCCCACCCAAATTCTCGGAGGACTTACCACATCCTTGGATAACAAAAACAAAAGGAAAGAAAACTTCTACTGGAGGTTCACGGTACCAAACTGGAAATCCAGGGAACAAATCAGCGAGGGAGTCTCCTACGAGGCATGCATCACCTTAGACGCAAAGCCGTGAAATAGAATAAGAAAATTATAGCCATTGGAAACATAATGATCTAACAATATTTATGCCACGAGACACCTTTTTCTCCTCACACTACAGGATCCGTTCTCAATCCTGTCTTTCCTTCGTACCCTACCCATAATTCTCAAGATTTTTTTTTCTTTTATGCTCTCTGCATTTTCTCTCTCTATTTTCTTTCTCACCTCCCAGTTCCTTTCATTCATATACTTTCATCAAGGGTGGCGGTTACATTAATTTGTGCTGGAATCTTCATATCTCATCTCGCTTGTATTCATTAGACGATCTCTTCTGCCATGGGATCCCAAAGATGATTAATTTTCCGCCTTGGATGTTATAACGTAATTAATTTTCATCCCGGATTCTGTGAACTCTTCCTCGCTATTTTCCTTTTGAGCCACCACAGCCTCACCTCAACCTGCTGCCAAATTAACGCATCCCAAAGCTATGCCTGCACACGCTTCTACGCAACATGAAACACGTCTTGACGGAATCACCTGAAGTTGACCTGAACGCAATATAAGATAATACGTGCATAATATATGAGGCAGCACCCTCGCCGCTGCCTGATTTCTGCTTCTTGTACGCCAGCTTCAAGTAATCAAGGAAACACAGATCTCGCCTACCTCGCTCCATCTAGTATCGGGAACCAGTTTCAATGACCTGACACAAGCAACGTCGCCACTTAAAAAAAAATAAATAAATATAATTAAATAAAAGATAAATAAATAAATAAAAAATAAACTCCACTGATCCCAAAAGAATTTTTCTTTTTTTTTTTATGATTAGCATATATCATTATGTTTCATTGTCATATCATCAATGAAAAGTTATCTTTCTCAAATACGTACTAGTGTATAGGCTCATATACTCAGGTATACATGCGTGCGCATAAGAGCGCGGGCCTGTGTGTGTGTGTGTGTGTGTGTGTGTGTGTGTGTGTGTGTGTGTGTGTTTTATAAAGTCACATCAACATCAGTAGCTCGAATTACAGTAGTAATGATAACTGAAGAAGTATTGATACAATACCAGTAATAAAGTTAAACGTAGTAGTAGTAGTAGTAGTAGTACTATCAATGGTGGTAAGCGGCAATGGTAATCGTGCCCCTCCGCACACAAACAGAGCGCTGACCTCGCGCAAGCGCGCACAAGCGCACGCACACACATACACACACATACACACACACACACACACACACACACACACACACACCAACGGTGTATTATTTACAAACACGAGCACGCGCGCGCAAGCAGGCAAGCAAATGAAGAAACAAACACAGCACTGAATTGGACAAGCTAAATTGCTTCATTGTGAAACATTTCATGACTGGGTGAAGATCACTTTAGTCATGATGCTTATCGAGTACAGGCATTGGAACAAGATTTAGTGGGGAAAATACCTGATGGTGAT
>NC_087152.1:4022500-4030000 GCF_035594125.1 Scylla paramamosain | reverse complement strand
GAGGGATAAGGAGGAGGAAGCACAACAGTGAAGACAAACCACAAACAACACTCGCATCTTGGTGACGCAACACGAGGAATATATAGCAGAGGATATCCGTTTGAGAGAGAGAGAGAGAGAGAGAGAGAGAGAGAGAGAGAGAGAGAGAGAGAGAGAGAGAGAGAGAGAGTGTCCCTAAAGGAGAGATATGTACAGTAAGTTTTGAGGGACAGAATTATGCTCGCTGTTGGAAGAGACCGCAGGAATCAGGGTACAACACACACACACACACACACATACACACACACACATACACACAATGCCGAGTGCTTACGAAAACTCCATTGACGTTAATTTATTCAAGTAATTTTAACCTCATCTCCGTATAATAACAGCGGGCGAGGATGTGAGTGTTGTTCCCATATAAGTCACTATATCAGTCTTTCTTATCACAAGCCTTCATCCGTGCGCCTCGTCCGTGCGTCAGTCCCTAACACTCCCTCGCCTCAGTATTCTTATAACCAGGTCAATAATTCGTTAACTTCATTGATAAACTGCGTATGTCTTTTTTCTGTCTACTTTTTGGGGGAGGGATGGGGGAAGAAGGGATATAGAAATCTTTAAAAACTGCCTTATTTTCTTAACTTTCATATTAAAACAAGAAAGATGCGGTAAATATAGGAGCAATCACACCCTGGACCAAAGATGATTTTACCAACAGGTGTGCGATGTGATCACAAATCTGTATAAGCAGAACTCCAGAAATATATATATATATATATATATATATATATATATATATATATATATATATATATATATATATATATATATATATATATATATATATATATATATATAACAGGAGCACTGGCCAGAGGCAACTAAAGGTTAGAAAAAAAAAAGAGGCCCACCTTAGTGCCAGTCCCAATTACCTGGATAATATTGAAATAACATTAGCGTTTCCAACCAAGGCTAAGTTTTTTTTTTTTTTTTTTTTTTTACGTTGGGGAGGGAAGGAGGATTTTCCAGGCGATAGCTTAGCAACGACTGCATCATCAATTGGAAAAAAAATGTGACAACCCGATTGATCATCTTTTTGACCTTTAACAATAGTGTTTGCGAGAGTAAAAAACGAGAGATGTAAGAGCATACTCTGAAACACTTCACACTTCGTACTTGTGCGCCTCACTTCCTCTGCATTCAAAAGACTCTACGTAGTTGAAGTTGCACGGGTTTTCATGGTGCTTTTACGGTTCTAGTGACAGATTAGCAAGATTCCTATATCATTAACAGGAGAAACGCTCTTGATAACTCGGTTAATCATCTCTGTGACCTCTGAATATAGTCATGATGAGAGCAAAGACTTTTAAAATACGACAGTAGTGCGACCGGGATGTTGTTCACACTTGAGAGGCCACAGGAACGTTCTTCGTGGGGGGACGAGCAGGGAGAGGATGAGGTGCAGGAAGACGCGCATGAGGGAGGGAGAAGAATGGGAAAGTTACTTTTGTTGTTCCTCTTGTTTGTTTAGTGGAATTTGTGTGTTATCTGACGGAGCACTCACAAGTATTGCGTGCATACCAACATGCAGGCCACTGTACGAGTTAATGAACACACACACACACACACACACACACACACACACACACATACACACACAGTTATGGTTCACCAACATTATTTTTTCTCGCTCTTGAATTAATGTAGCGGTGTTTATCACTGTTATCATTATTATTATTATTATTATTGTTATTATTATTGTTTTTGTTGTTATTGTTGTTGTTGTTGTTGTTGTAAGTACATAGTAGTAGTAGTAGTAGTAGTAGTAGTAGTAGTAGTAATAGTAGTAGCAGTAGTAGTAGTAGTAGTAGTAGCAGCAGTAGTAGCAGCAGCAGCAGTAGTAGTAATATATTATTATTATTACTATTATTATTATTATTATTATTATTATTATTATTATTATTATTATTATTATTACTAGTAGTAGTAGTAGTAGTAGTAGTAGTAGTAGTAGTAGTAGTAGTAGTAGTTATATCATAAGATCCACAAGGTGTGCCCAAAAGGAGATATCAGGTAAGATAAGAGTTTTACAGCAATATACGTATTCTCACCCTCAAGGCATCAATAAAGGTGTCAACTAGAGGTACAGAGAAAACTCTTAGCACGTCCTCACCATACAACAACCACCGCATGAGGTTGATGTGTCGCAAGAAAGAAGAGAAGAATTACGTGCACCTACAACTGTTTATCTTATTTTATTTTATTTATTTTTTATTTATTTATTTATTCATTTATTTTTATGTAGGATGGACACCGGCCAAGAGCAACAAAACTGGGGGAAAAAAAAGAAAAAAAAAGAAAAATGTCCGTTCAGGTGCCGGTCCCGGAACTGCACGAATGGATGAATATGAACGATAAAACAAATAAATAAATAAATACATAAATCAGTGAGTTAACAATCAAGTAAGCGCATGTTGAAATAAATAGATTAGCAGTATAAGGAATCACACCAAAAGGGCTTGAAAATAATAAATGACGCAAGACATGAAATTCCCCATCGTTCTCTGATCCTGTTTTTAGTGAGATCGTAAATAATAATAGGAAAAAAAAAAACGGATGGAAGATCACCCGTGTGTGTGTGTGTGTGTGTGTGTTTATGTGTGTGTGTGTGTGTGTGTGTGTGTGTGTGTGTGTGTGTGTGTGTGTGTGTGTGTGTATGTGTGTGTGAGAGAGAGAGAGAGACGAGAGAGAGAGAGAGAGAGAGAGAGAGAGAGAGAGAGAGAGAGAGAGAGAGAGAGAGAGAGGAAGGAAGGGAGAGATTGTCACCTTATCGTCAGTATTCTCAAATGTTTGGATGTCTTACATTGGCTTCTTTCACAGGCCGTGGTAAAAAAAAAAGAAAAAAAAAACGTTATTGGGGTTTTCAGGAGTGTTTTCATGATTTTAGCAATATCTTGAAAAGGATTCTGCACCACCAAAGGGGAAAAACACTCAAGAGAACACAACAAACAAACCATCTCTGTGGCCTTTGGAAGCAGTTTATCATGAGAGAACAAAGTAGTTAAGACTATGAACTTGAAACCTTCCCAAATATCCCTATGCATTCTTTTCACTCGCTTCTCCTGACACCAATCACCTCACCTGCCTACTCTCAGAAAATAATATAGCAGTGAAGAACACTTGCATGTTGATGGAATTGCGCAGCTGTTTCGTAATCTCCTCTTATCTAGTGGCGCTAAGAAATCCCGCCACCACGTTTGATAGTTCTCTGGGCCGCATCCCTTGTCTCCAGCTGTCGCTTCGATTCGTTATATCTTCAAGCAATTCTTCAAGTTGAGTGTTTGAGAGGAATGACTGGCTGTGCTGTGGTCGTCTACTCTACGGGGCTGAATATCCTTACATGCTTTCTTACTTGTTTGATCACTTGTTTTGATTACTTGTTTACTTGATTACTTGTTGAAATACTACATCTTCAATCCATTATAATTAGGAGTAGATATTCCAGAGTATCACTAACAGAAAATATCGACACCCATACCCTCAGTACTCCTATTTCATGTAGCTGTTAGAGGTTAATCTATAAACAAAGTCAAGTAACACTTAAGCATACGATATGTCTTTACTTGCTGGATGGTGGACGGCTGTGTATCTCACTCAACGGGGTTTTCAGACAAGCTTATCACATCCTGTCACTGCCAGGTTCGCGAGTAATAAATAGCAACGCTCAACTTCACACTATTCCAACACTCTCTATCGTATATTCCTGAACGCATATCATATGTTATGATTGCGTTCTGCTTCATTCTGGATAAGGGATACGTGACCAATACTGAAAGACTTCATGGGGTGCGTAAGATATTAAAAAGGTTGAAAACTCCTGCAGTAGATCATGCATTTGTCACTTCCTCACCTCTATCCCTGGAGCAGTATTCTCAAACACTTCAAGAACCTATCTCGAGTACTTTTAGTAGGTTTAGTAAAATCCCTTGTTTTCTATAAAGGTGCTTTCATGATTCTTTGTGATGCTTCAACAAGAATCCTGCGCCATTAATAGTAATAGTAGTACGTACTGTACAAGGCTCCAGCCTCATATGAGGACCTGCAAGCCTTGCTGTCCCTATCGTTTGATATGCCGTGATTATCCTAAAGCTGACTGACAAATCTTTCTAGCAAGCAGAAGACCAATGCTACTACTTTTTTTTTCTAAGCACGCTGCAAAATAATATTTCAACATAAAAGGCCGCGGCTTTACACTTTACGAATCATTGCTAAAATCTTATACGTATTACACCTCTGAATTATCAATATACTCGTGCAATGAAATACCAGATTTTGAAAGTAACATTATTATTCCTTACATTATAAATTATGGCAATGCTAATATCATTATATGGGAAACTGGTATCCACATGTTTACGAAAGAACGGATGGACAAGAAGAAAGTAATGTGAGTCTTCACGTGACGTGACCTTTACACGCTTCCCCTCAACGAATCATTAAATTAAACAAACAAACTATAGATTCCAGCTGCGGCGTTATATATTGTAGGATGTGTGTGTGTGTGTGTGTGTGTGTGTGTGTGTGTGTGTGTGTGTGTGTTATCTCCCCGGTGTACACAACACAGGGGGCTTTTCCCATCCATAGTTGTAAGAGTTGTAAGAGCTAAGTTCAGCATCTCCGACCGCTTCATCTCACCCGAACATACAAGCCTCTCATCTTGGCCTTTGTTTTAGAGCTGCAATACATTAAGAGAGTAAAGACAAAACTATGATGTTTTTGTGCCACTTGCAACCAACCAGAACATTTTTTAATGATGGTATTCAATGTGCCGAATATTTGTATAAAGCACAACTTATATACAGTAACTCCAAACTGGCCCTGTTGCCCAAGTAAAGAGGAACAGAAGTGCGGTTAGTTCTCACTCTCTGAAAACAGAATGAACAGTAACAGCAACATACTACCCCTCCCAGTTCTCGAGCCATGAGCAAGGTCTTTTCAAACATTTAAAGATTTTTGCCCCTAAGGAGGAGGAGTTAGGTAATAAACAGATCCCTGGAAATTACCAGTAGGAAAAAAAATGCACATAATATGGAGACAGGGTTTAGCTTTGGAGCATCCGACGTTCCCTTGGCAACAGACTGTCACGGAGGTCGGAACTCCCCTGAAAAGTTCGATTATTACAGGATTTTCCAGTGTAAGGTATTATCACTCGTCGACTTTCAAGCAGAACTCTTACAGCACCTGCCTGCTTCTGTATTTCCTTTTACCTCCCTCCCACTCCATTATTTCTCTCTTTCGCTTTTCGCCACCAACAGGAACATCCAGCAGTAAAAGAGAAGAAGAAATAAATAAGGTGTGTGTGTTTGATAGTAAGAAAACCAAGAAATCGAGACGTGTCTTTCATCTAGCTGAATGTATGTTTCTTAGTATAATCTTCATTCTGAAAGTTTTCTTATGTCAAGCTGGAGGAGGAGGAGGAGGAGGAGGAGGAGGAGGAGGAGGAGGAGGAAGAAGAGGAAGAGGAAGAGGAGGAGGAGGAGGAGGAGGAAGAGGAAGAGGAGAAGGGAAAAAAAGAGAGAGAGGGAAAGAGGAAGAAGAAAAAAATAAAGAGAAGAATTTGAGGAGGGAGAAGTAATGAAAAAAAGTCAAATTAAACGAAAAATAGATAAATAAAATCAATATAAGGCAGTGGGAATAAGAGGTACAACACCTTGACGACAGGTTAATAGGAAAGGCCTTGTGTTTGTAGGTGAGGGTTTTTTTTCCTGACGATGACCCACAAGCCTTCCTGTTTGTGTACACCAGATGGGCTGAGGATTCAGGTGTTCACAGGAGAATACACCTGTAAGTGACTAATAAAGCTGTCATTTGTTTTGTTTTGTTTTGGAGATACAATACTAACCTGGTAATTTCGAGACACTGAATATTTATTTCTGATCAAAAGTAAGATTTTTTTTCTTTTACCGTTATCTAAAAAAAATGAAGTAATGAAAGTAATGAAGTGGTTTAACCTAACCTAACCTATTCCTCGGATAGAAATGTAAATGTTATTTCAATTTTATCCAGAAGCACTCTCAAAATTAATACCTTTATTTCAAAATAGCACTTAATAATTGTGTATTTAACAGTACCAGAGATGATAATATCGAGTTTCTCAGCATTCATCTATTTTGCCTCCATTTGAGAACTAATTTCTTCCTATCTCTTTCTTAAACCTAAATTTTTCAAGGTTGAACCCGTTATTTCTTGTTCTATCCTGGTTGCTGATCCTAAGAATTTTGCTTACATCCCCTTGTTATAACCCTTATACCACTTAAAGACTTCTATCAGGTCCCCTCTTAACCTGCGTCTCTCTAAAGAATGTAAATTTAACAGCTTCAGTCTCGCCTTGTAAGGAATACTCCTCATCCCCTGTATCCTTTCAGTCATTCTCCTTTGTACTGATTCTAATAGACCTATATCTTTCCTGTAATGTGGGGACCAGAACTGCACACCTTAGTCTAGATGAGGTCTGACCAGCGCCAAATATAACTTTAATATTACATCGGGCCTTCTACTTTTAACACTCCTAAAAATGAATCCTAATACCCTATTTGCCCTGTTTCTGGCCTCTATGCATTGCTTTCCTAGACGGAGTTCAAAGCTAACTATATCTCCTAAATCTTTTTCTTATCCTGAACCTACCAGAGTTTCGTTGTTTATGTCGATCTCCATCCCCTCGTGATTACACATGGCGCTGGTTGCCGATTTGTTCTTTCTTTACCCTCCACTATAAAATTTCGCTCATCGGCAGGATGCGTGGAAGGTGAAGAGTGCACTTTTCACTTTTTTTTATTTATTTTTTTTTTTTATTGTAGAATATAATCGTGATGTCTAGCTCCTTCATTATCGACTGTATAAATATAAAGCATTACGCTCCACGCAACTGTACATTTCCATAACGCAGGAAGCGAGAAAAAAAGAGTTGTCTTGTGGTTTAACTTACCAGTTATCAAGTGGATTCCATAGTAGGTGCCGGCCGTCCACTTGAGCGTGGCTTTCCGTCCGTCATCTGAAACTTAATCAGTGAAAGGTAAAACACAGAGACATCAGTCCACTCGTATCAAAGTGTGAATGAAGGCAGTGATTAACTCATTACTGTAGTTAGTTTTGCATGTTTTCATAGGCAGGATTGATTAGTGAAAGATAAATGCCCGAGTTAAGTGGTCTACGATAGGTACAGTCACCACGCTTGTGTAGAAATGATTGTCTGAAATGGGAAATACTGAAATTTTCACTTTCTTATATGTAATGTTCTTTATTACTTCCCCAATCTACCATTGCAACATAGATACAAAACATTATTATAATAAGAGAAAATTTATTTGATAAAATAATTTGCGTATATTGCATCACATAATGTATCTAGTAGTACCTGACTGTCATTGTGGAAACACACACACACACACACACACACACACACACACACACACACAAACACACAAGCACGCACGTACGCACGCACGCGCGCGCGTTATC